>NC_051180.1:82255111-82555111 GCF_013339695.2 Rhipicephalus sanguineus
ACATAGCATTAGTGTCCACGCTTGAAGAAAACAGCCATCCGTGTAAAAAAAGGCAGAAAATTAGTGCTTCTTTTTACTTATTAATTTCAGAAAAGCTTTATTATCGGTTTTGGTTCCAAGTTAGTTTTTGTAGTTCGGATTGACAACAACACTGTACCTACGAGTAGCTGCCGGCGTATACAAATTTCTTCTAGACTGGGAACTACTGAAAATTGGGTTTTGTTAGTTTGAGTTTTAACTGTATACTGCCACGTGGCCATGACGTAGATGAAGGCAGCAGTCGGCGTGTCGAAGATGACACTCTTTATTTGGCCGAACTTGTGGCCGGGAAACGGAAAGTTAAACTATAGCAATACACACTGTACACTGATAGCAGCAAACAGAGCGTCGGCCGTCGATAAAACTTATCATGGCTGGGACGCGCTGTCTTTTACACATCATGCATCGAACTTTCCAGCCTTATCACTGGTGGTCACGCAAGCTCTGGAATAATCTTGACTATTCACCTCATGTGCGCAATCTTGACAAAATGATCTACTACAGTCTGGAATGTTCCCAGACATTCTGGTGCGGTCCGCGCAAGACAGCGATTACACGTGCAACGGACAAGTTACAAAAACATAGCAAAAGAAGCGCGCGTGGCATTGCCCCCCTCTGAAAAAGCATCGTCCCGATGCTTGTGACAGAACATAGAAAAGGTAAAAACAAGTGCCTACGCAAATAAGTTACAATAGAAAAGCAAAAAGTAGAGTCCACAGGTTCACTAATGCGTAAAAAACGGCTTAAGGCGCATGACATGGATGACTTCAGGTCGTGCACGGCCTCGCTGGGAGTTCGTAATGCCGTCTGAGATGACCTCGTAGTCTAGAGCGCCGAGACATCGAAGCACCTTGTATGGCCCGAGGTATCGCCGAAGAAGTTTTTCACTGAGTCCACGTCAGCGTATCGGAGTCCAGACCCAAATAGGGTCACCGGGCTGGTATTCCGTGTGGCGTCGCCAAAGATTATAGTGACGGCTGTCGATCCTCTGCTGGTTCCTGATACGCAGGCGGGCGAGCTGTCGAGCTTCTTCGGCATGTTGTAAATAAGTGGCGACATCGAGATTGTCTTCGTCGGTGGTAGCTGGAAGCATGGCGTTGAGCGTCGTTGCCGGGCTCCTTCCGTAGACCAACTTGTACGGCGACAGCTGCGTGGTTACTTGTATTGCCGTGTTGTATGCGAAGGTCACGTACGGAAAGCCCGATCCACGTCTTGTGTCTCTGACGTCGGACGTACATGCCAGCATGTCGGCGCATGGTCGTTTTAGACCGTTCTGTTGAGGCCATTGGTCTGAGGGTGGTAGGGCGTGGGTCGTGGTGGTGACTTGTCTGGCTGTATCTCAACGATTGGGCTGAGGTTTAGCTCCGCAGAGTAAAGGCGTGGGTACCCTCTCGTCAGTATGAGGACCTCTGGGGCGCCTAGGACCACAGTACGCTGTTCTCAACGAACAACTTGGCCCCCCTCGGCGGCACTGCCTTTGGCATGGCCATTGTCTCGGCCATAGCGGTGAGGTAGGTCGGTAGCTAGACGATCCATTTGTTTCCGGAAGTCGCGTCTGGAACGGCCCCAGTAAGGTCCATCCCGATTTGCCGGAAGTGGCCGGCGAGGTGCCTCGATCGGCTGAAGAAGTCCGGCTGGCCTTGTCGGCGTGTCTTCCGTCGCTGACAGTCTCGGCAAGTCTTTACGTAGGTGGGTGACGTCGGCAGTGAGGCAAGGCCAGTATACTTTTCTTGTATTCTCGCGAGCGTGCGGGAAACACTGAGGTAGGTGTCCAGCCGTCGGGTTGTTGTGTAAAGCTTCCAGAACCTCTGGACGTATGCTGAAGGTACTACGAGGAGGTAGTTGGCCCAGAGTGGCAAGAAGTTTTTCTTTAGGAGAATGTCATTCCGCAAGAAAAACGACGCCAGTCTTCGCTTGAATACCTGTGGAACAATGGTGGCCTTGCCCTCGAGGTATTCCACAAGACCCTTGAGTTCCGGGTCGGCTCGCTGTTGTTCGGCGAAGTCATCAGCACTGAAGGTTCCCAAGAAGTAGTCACCGTCCTGGTCGTCGTGTGGCAGTGGGTCAACGGGGGCACGGGACAGGCAGTCGGCGTCGGAGCGCTTTCGTTCGGACTTGTAAAAACCGTAACGGTAATGTCGAATTCCTGAAGTCGCAGACTCCACCGTGCGAGTCGATCTGAAGGGTCCTTCAAGTTAGCTAGCCAACACAAGGCGTGGTGGTCGCTCACAACTTGAAAGGCCTCCCGTAAAGATAGGGGCGGAACTTTGATGTAGCCCAGATGATGGCAAGGCACTCTTTTTCTGTTGTGGAATAGTTTGCTTCCACCTTAGATAGTGACTGGCTAGCATAACTGACAACCCTTTCTAGTCCGTCAGTCCTCTGCACTAGGACGGCTCCGAGCCCTACACTGCTTGCGTCGGTGTGGATTTCTGTGTCGGCGTATTTGTCGAAGTGCGCAAGTATCGGTGGCGTCTGCAGGCATTGTTTCAGTTCTTGAAATGCTTCGGCATGTGCCGTTCCCCACTTGAATTCCACGTTGCTTTTCGTGGGGTGCGTTAGCGGCTCTGCGATCCTTGAAGATCCTTTGACGAAGCGCCTGTAATAGGTGCACAAGCCCAGAAATCGGCGTACGGCCATCTTGTCGGTGGGCGGCAGAAAGGCAGCGATGGCAGCTGTTTTCCGTGGGTCCGGGTGAACTCCAGACTTGCTAATCACGTGGCCCAAGAACAAGAGCTCCTCATACGCGAAGCGGCACTTTTCTGGCTTCAGGGTGAGTCCAGAGGTTTTGATTGCTTGAATTACAGCCTCAAGGCGCTGCAGATGCTCGTCGAAGGTTGAGGCAAACCCAACGATGTCGTCCAAGTACACGAGGCAAGTTTGCCACTTCAAGCCTGCCAGTACTGTATCCAGAACGCGTTGGAAAGTCGCAGGCGCCAAGCAAGGACCGAAGGGCATGACCTTGAACTCAAAGAGGCCGTCTGGTGCTATGAAGGCAGTCTTCATAGGTCAGCGTTCGTTTTGGCAACAGGGAAGCAACCCTTCCTCTTTATTTGACCAAGGGGTCGTCACCGACGCTGCTCGGCAGAAATTGGATTTGCGCACTGGATGTTCGGCTGCCAGAAGGCCAGGAAGCAGCCCTACATGTCGTAGAAGACATCCCGAGCCTTCCAAAAGATTTTTAGTCACTGTTCCAGCTAGGGGTGGGCACATTCGCCGGTACGATTGCTGGCATCCATGTACCCGAGGAAGTCTGGCCTCGGTTTTTCAAGCCTCGCCCACTGCTGTTCGCACTGAAGGACGGGGTCACCCAGCAGCTGCAACGGTTGCAGCAAGAAGGCATCCTGGTACCAGTCAAGACTGCGGAGTGGACCACACCCACTGTTCCAGTCCCCAAGCGAAACGGTAATGTCAGAATCTGTGGGGATGCAAGGTTATGATCAACCCCGTCACTACCGTTGAAAAGTACCCACTGCCTCGGATTGAAGATCTCTGGTCGGCATTGTCTGGTGGACAGAAGTTCATGAAGCTCGGCCTCAGAGACGCTTACCAGCAACTGGTGCTCCAGGAGGCCTCACGGAAGTATGTCACAATATCGACAACTATGGAGCTTTTCCAGTACACACGTTTACCATTCGGCGTGGCCTCGGCATCAGCCATCTTTCAGAGAGAGATGGACAACCTTTTCAGGGGCATGAGGCACGTGGTAGTGTACTTGGACGACATCCTTGTCACCGGTATTGACGACAGTGACCACATGCAGAATCTGCACAACGTTCTGGCCCGACTTCAGGATGCTGGTCTCAAGCTCAAGCGGGAAAAGTGCGTGTTCATGGTTCGCAGTGCAGAATACCTGGGACACGTCATCTCCCAGGGCGGCCTGACTCCGGCCCCCTGCAAAGGTACCTTGGTCTCATCAATTTCTACAGGAGGCCCAAGCATGAACCACCAACTAGCCCAACTTTCGCTATTATTCTACAGGAGGTTCCTGCCCAACCTGTCGGCGCATCTATAGCCACTGCACATTCTGCTTTGACATGGTCAGCATTGGGCGTGGAAAAAAGAGCAGGACGTGGCCTTTCAGCACAGTAAGGAGCTAATCACCAAGGCACCGGTGCTGGTGCACTTCGATCCAGCCACGCCTGTCGTCCTTACCGTAGATGCATCACCATACGGTGTAGGAGCCGTCCTAGCGCACCGAGACAAGGATGGCCAGAAACGCCCGGTGTCGTTTGCTTCTCGTCGTCTCCACGCAGCAGAGCAGCGTTACAGCCAGCTGGACAAGGAAGGCCTCGCCTTCCTTGTCCAGCTGGCTGTAACGCTTCCTTCCAGCTGGCTGACGCCTTCCTTGTCCTTCCTTGTCCAAGGAAGGACAAGGAAGGCGTCGAGCGCTTTCACCAGTATCTGTGGGGCTGAAAGTTCGAGGCAGTCACGGACCACAAACCACTGCTGGGGCTACTGGGGCCAGACAAGGCGATCCCCGTGCAGGCATTACCTCGAGTGGTACGATGGGCCTTGAAGCTGGCGGCCTACAGCTACCAGTTGGTCTACTGTCCGGGAAAAGACGTGGCGCCTGCTGATGCCCTGAGCTGGTTGCCGCTGCCAGAGGTGCCTGCTGCTGTTCCAGAGCCAGCTGAAGTGCTCATGCTGGAGCATGCGTACTCGGAGGTACTCTCCAGGTCTTCTGTATCGCAGGCGACAAGTCAGGACCCGGTCTTGTCCCAGGTGGTGAAGGCAGTATCCCGAGAAGAGGAGTTGGTGCAGCAGTCCTACAGCCACAAGGCCGCTGAGCTGAGCCTGGAGCAGTGCTGCCTACTTTGGGGTTCCAGGGGGGTGATCCCACAAAGTCTGCGGTCCAGGGTCCTGCAGTTGCTGCACGCAGGGCATCCTGGCGTAGAAAAGACCAAGATGGTGGCCCGGTCCCACGTTTGGTGGCCTGGCCTTGGACCAGGACATCGCTCACATGGTGCAGAGCTGCCAAGTCTGCCAGGAACATCAACGGGCCTCGCGTCATGTGGAGATCACCCCATGGCCATTCCCAGAAGCTCTGGACCCGCCTTCATGCGGATTTTGGGGGCCCCTTCAAAGGCCACTACTTCCTGGTGGTGGTCGACGCATTTTCAAAGTGGGTGGAAGTTCTACCTGTCACCACTCCGTCAGCAGGTGCGACCATTGCAGCACTGCGGCAGGTCTTCGCCGCCCAGGGGCTGCCGGACCAGTCTGATAATGGGCCCGCTTTCGCCAGCGCAGAGTATCTGGCCTGGCTGACAAAGAACGGAATCCACCAAATGATGGTTCCCCGTACCACCCTGCTTCAAATGGTGCAGCTGAGCGGGTAGTGCAAACTATTAAGGTCAAACTTAAGAAGAGCCAGGCTGGGAATTTCCGTACGCAAGTTGCCCACATGCTTTTCCAATACCGGAATACACCCCATGATGTCACCGCCCGTGCCCCCTGTGAGCTCCTGCTGGGACGGATGGTGAAGACACCGTTCGACATTTTGCATCCAGACCTCCGGTCCACGGCGCTCCTCAAGCAGCTGAAGCAGAAGCTGGATGCTGACAAAGGGTGCCGTCCTGGATTGTTGCCTGAGCCTGGAGTGCCAATATTCGCCAGGAATTTCCGTTCTGGCCCACCTTGGTCTGCTGGACAAGGGTTCTTGCCTGCAAGCTCCTCCTCTCTGCTCGTACGTATGCAGGATGGAACCACATGGCACCGGCATGCTGACCATGTGAGGGCTAACCGCGGGACCCGGCTTGCATCCACAGCAGCACCAGCTGCAGCCAGTGAGACGACAACCACTACGCAAGGGACAGGCGCCTCCAGTTGTGCGCCACTAGTTGGGCCACCGCCAAGTTCACTGCCATTTCTGTCAACCACGGCAGAGCCTCAGGATGAATCAAGCACGGCTCAGGCAGCACCTGGTGCTGCCGCACCTAGTCCCTCAACACCTGTACCCAGGCGGAGCACTCAACGACGAAGGGCAACAGACCGCTTTTCGCCTAAGCTAACGTCGAACAGGCTGGGACTTGTTTTTTTTTTTTATTTGTGTGCAATAACTGGGGGTGAAGGATGTAACGAGCGTGTGGCGCCCTGCCTAGCTTAGTTTCGTTAGCTCGCCAGGTTCGGCGGGCAACCTTGGTGGTGTGTGGATAATAAACACTGACGAGCACGCCTTGGCAGTCAGTAGCTGTTACCCCGCCATGCGTTTGGGTCGTCCTTGCTAGAGCACGGGTGCCTCGGCGCCCCCTCGTCCACGGTCCTGGGGCAGATCGTGATATAGTGCTTTTTCTGTGGATAGTGTGATCGACTTGGATCTTAGGTCGATGACTGCACCATGAAGGCTTAAGAAGTCCATACCAAGGATGACATCTCTCGAGCAACGCTGCAGGACTACGAAGTTCGCGGGATAAATCCGGTTGTTAATCGTGAGTCTCGCTGTGCAGATTCCCTCCGGTGTTACTAGATGACCTCCAGCTGTCCAGATATCGGGGCCTTCCCAGGCTGTCCCTAACTTTCTTCAGCTTCGTGGTGAATGGTCCACTGATGACAGAATATGTAGTCGACTCCGGTGTCGACGAGAGCTGTGACACTGTGGCCGTCGATAAGAACGTCGAGGTCGCTAGTTCGTTGTCTTGCGTTGCAGTTAGGTCGTGGCGTCGGGTCACGGCTACGTCGCCTTGTTCCGCTGCTTCCCCGTTGAATCGTCAGGTCTTCTTCTCCGTTCAGCTTGAGGCATGTTATTTAGATATCGTCGCGGCGGCGGAGGATCTTTGGTATTTCTTTGTACAGCAACCGCACCTCCATCGGTTGCTGCCCTTAGTTTTCTGGAAAAGACCTAGGTGACCAGCCCCGACATGGGCCAGTGTATGGTCAGCGTTGGGGAGAGACGTAGCGGCCTGGTGACGACAAACTGGAAGGTTGTCGGGGTGTCCACTGCGCTCCTGCGAGGTAGTCGGCGATGGTCGTTCACCCCGCTGTAAAAGCGGCACGTCAATGGTGAACCCACGCAGCCCCATCTGTTGGTACTGGCAGCGGCGGTAGGTGTGGCCAGCTTCTCCGCAATAGTAGCAGAGTGGGCGGTGGTCGGGGGCGCGCCAAACGTTGGTCTTCCTCGGCGTGTATCGCTGGCGGCGGAACTGCTGCGGCGGCGCGGCGTCTTGACGTACGCAAGGAGGGTGGGCGTTGCGTTGGATTGCAGCAGCATAGCTCATGGCTTGCGGCTGAGGCAGTGGCGGTTCAAGGTTGCCCAACGACTGCTGGATTTCTGTTCGAACGACATCTGCGATCGAGTCCACTTGAGGCTGTGGTGAGGGTAACAGCTTGCGCAGTTCCTCCAGCATGATCGCTCGGATCGTTTCGCGCAGGTCGTCGTAGCAGAGGGCATGGACAGCTGGGCTGTCTTAAGTCGAACGGCGATTGTACTGGCGGGTTCGCATTTCCAGCGTCTTCTCGATGGTCGTTGCTTTGGAGACAAATTCTTGAGCTGCCAAGGGGGGCTTCCGCATCAACCCGGCAAAGAGCTCTTGTTTTACTCCTCGCATGAGGAAATGGACCTTTTCCTTGGTCATGGCAGGGTCAGCGTGGCGGAATAGTCAGGTCATTTGCTCCGCAAAGACGGTTACACTCTCGTTTGGGAGTTGCATCCGTGTCTCCCGCAAGGCTGCGGCCCTTTCCTTTCGGACGACGCTTGTGGAAGTTTCCAAGAAAGCACTGCAAAAGATGTCCCAGGTTCGAAGAGTGGATTCCCGATTCTCGATCGTTAGTGTACTACATGCACCACTCGCTTGACAGGAAAAAAAGCAGCATAAATGCAGGACACGATGAACCGATGGGTGAGGCGTGAAATGAAGAATAGGACAAGGCATGAACACACAGAACACATGCAAACTCGTACGGCGTATTGTTTCTGTAATGGAAAGTTTGCCGAACCGACATTGATCTACCACAGAAAGCAGGTCGCACTGTGGACTTTAGACTGCACTGGTCCCGAAATTCAAGGGTTTTTAAGGACAGAATACAATTCCAGGACCTTCAAGGGCCTTGAAAACATGCTTTTAAAATTCAAGGGTTTTCAAGGGCCTGACAAACCCTGAGGGGGTGTTCCAATAAATGATTTTTAAAATACGAGCTCATCGGTGGCACTGAGGGTGTTATAGAAGCTTTGAGAGCAGACTCATCAACTAAGGAAGGGGGAGGGGCAAATGTGTCCTCCCCCCACCGTATTGGGTCAAGCAGGGACAAGGAGGATACGTGCCCGTGGTTGACATATCGTAGCAGCCCCAATTACTATCTGCATTTGTCCTGGAGAGGTGTACTACATTACTGAAATGAACTGTGCATAAAAGCACTTCCGAAATTTCGTTACAAGAATGACAAAATTATTTTTTTTGCCTCCCTCTTCCCTCAGGGCAAATAGGGAACCAATGCCTACGTTCGAGAGGTAGTTTTGCCATAAATAATGCAGGCGTTTCTATCTTCAGAAACGTCAAACAATGGTCATCTGCTTACTGTTTTGTTTTATCCGATGTTCATGTGAGGTAGCATGTAGTACACTGCACCCATGCTGTTTCCAACAATTTGTGCCTCAGCAGGTCACTTGTCTTGTACTGAGTGCACAACAATGGTACTTACAGATGCATATCATTTCCAAAACCACTGGTGGGCTTGCCATTGCAAGCTTTGCATCTCTTACATGTCTCGTGAGCAGAGCTCGAGAGCATTGTCAAGCAAACACCTAGCTAGGTGTTTGCTTGACAATGCGTTACCTAGATTTCACTACAGTAAAACCATGATAACTCAAACTCTGTTATGTCAAAATCCTGCTTAATGAAGAATTTCTGTGGTCACATATTTTCTAACATAGATTTCACAGGAAAGTTCGAAGTAGCGACTGCACCATCCCGGCTAATTTAAAGATTTTAGGTGCTGTGTGGCAATGCCCAAACATGATTTCGCTGAAAATCTGGGGAAATGACTGCTTTGGAGCCACAAGGCAATGGCACATAGTGATGCCCATTGATAGGTGAAGCACCCCAGTCTCACTGCTGCCAGCGGGGAAAAAAAAAAATGTAACAGTTGATGGTATGCCTTGCAGTCAGCTGACATGCACACCTGTGTAGATGTGCTTTATTGCAACATGGCAGTCACACATGGGCAGTATGTCACGTGCTACTTGTGGAATCACCATGTCATAATGCAACTAGTATATTTGCATACCTGCCAACTCTCCTGATTTGCCTGCGAGGCTCCAAAATTCCTTCGAACCCTCTCGATTGTATGGGCAAGACCATACATGCTCCGAAAAACGGACTAAACCTACCGTGAGAACAAGGTAGTGATAACTACAGACTGGATTTTAGGCAAATGCCCATTTTGTTCCTTGCATTCCTATTGCCCCATACTGATATATAAGCATGAATTTGAGTTGAAGTAAAGCTTTTAGAGTGTTTTATAGTGCCTATGAATGCTTATTTTTGGAATTTGTGCCTAAATGCCTATAAATGCTTATTTTCAAAACCGGCACCTATAGGAACACTATTTAACCTCAAAATTCGCTTTCAATCGCAGTTTGAGAGCGTTATTCATGTTACAAGGCAACATTGACTGTATGAAACTCTATGGGATTCAACCTAGTCCTCTAGTTCCGGAAAACAACCGCTAGCGGCAATGAAATAGGACGCACCGGCCACGATATGCTGCCACGCTGACATGACTCCAACGAATGGCGAATGGGGAACTGTGGAGAGCCGTCAGGGGAAAGGAGAGTCAAGAGCAAAAGAAAGAAAAATGTGATGTGCATGCAGCTTTTCTTTTGTCTGTAATCTACTTCTTCAGGTGTTCACCGACAGGGGCGAAACTGACCCTATGCGATCAGACCCGGCACACACGATGCATCCTTCCCTTTTGGCCTCTTAGCGGTCTGGCTATATGCTCCTGTGCTGCCCTTCTCAGCCATGTCGAGAAGAAAGACACCCTGGAGTGTGTTGATCCGACAGTAGACTCTTCACTCACGATACTACAGAATAAGAGCAGCGACAGTGTTCTGTGAACTGTGTGGGAAAAAGGACAATTGCACGACTATGTTCAACTGCCTGTGCCTTTGTGCCATCATAAACAATACTATTTTAACAGCGAAGCTGTTGTAGCTCGCCATAGTTTGCCTGGTGTTGCAATAAACTATCATTATCATGCTGGCGCGCGCTCTCTCTTGGTCATCTTCATCTCCCCTAACATGTGCACCGGTCATCATGCCGGCACGCACTCTCTTCGTCGTCTTCTTCATCTCCCCTAACACGTAAGCCCAGTGGGCACTCTCCTGCTGCGGCGAATTCTCCTCTGTGGGATGCGGAAACACGGATGGCCGAGCGAATGTGTACAGAGACGGAAATAAATAGACAGAAAGAAAGAGAAAAACGGACACAGAAAGGAAAAAAGAAAAGAAATAAAAAGATAGAAAGACAGAGAAGGAAAGAGAGAAATAGAAGTGAGAAATACAGAGAGAGAGAGAGAGTGAAAAATCATGTAGCACTAGTCACATGATATCTTCCCACCAAAACTATGTGACATGTTCCCGGCAAAATCGCGTAGCACTAGTCACACGACATGTTCGTGCTAAACCCATGTCGTTTAAGCGAAGAAGGGACATAGGCTTGGGAGGGCAGCTTCTCCTTCCTCGGGAGTACTCGCTCTGCTGTTGCTTCCAGCCTTGCACCACTAGTGCAGGCTAGCTTCACTACTACCCCAATTTTTCGCACCACCAGTGTGCAACTGCCCCAATTTTTGCTTTGCTGTTGTAGACGGTCGCAAACTTTTTTTTTTACATTATTTGCATTTATGTAAAAATTTATTGTGCCTACATTTACGCCTTTCTCTCTCTTTCTGACGAGATGTGCCTACATTTACGCCTTTCTCTCTCTTTCTGACTTGCTATCTCTTTTTTTGTGTCTGTATCTACATCTTTCTCTCTGTCTATTTCTTTCTCAGTCTTTCTAACTCTTTGTCTTTATTCCCTTTCTGTCTCTCTATTTCTCTTTATATCTCTTTCTCTGTACTCTTTCTCTTGCCCATCAGAGTTATTTCATCCCACTCGAGACAAATCGATGCACATGTTCTGAGAGCAAAGCAGAAGGTGAAGAGGACGAAAAGAGCGTGTGCCGGTTCATGATAAGTTTTCTGTTCGATTTGCACAGACTATGGTCAGCTCAAACAGCTCTACTGTTAAAAAGCTCGAAGCTCAGACCTACACCATACATCATAGCCGGGTGGGCACAGATGCCCACTTGGTTATTCCCAATGCCAATGAGTTTGCCCATACCCGCGACGCGAACTGTTCCACCGTGACAGGCAATCGACCTCTAATTTGGGAGAAGGCATCCGGCAGCTTGATCCACTCCTCGCTTTAATGAAATTTGTAAACACTATCAATTGGCCACGTGTACATTTTTGCTCTCGCACCCTGAACTCTCGAGGGCCCAGTCAATCTCCCTAAGAATGCTGCAAACGGGTACTTATCTGTTGCCTTTAGTCTACAGTAAATTTATTGATGGCTTAAAGCCGCAAAGCCCTTAATGTGACAACAGACGATGAACGTTACCTCACGTGCTCTGGCAATGCATAGCGCTGCACGATGGCGAGCCTCTCAGCAGAGATTATGCCTGGAGGATGGCAATCATCAGCTCAGACCAGGAGATCCAAATACGGGCTGTCCTGGAGAGGCTCGCCCTTCCAGTCTCCACGTGGGTGCGGCCCGCAGCCGGTCCTCCCTCTCAAGGGTAATCGGCTCCCCTGGACAATTTATGAAAAACTTCATTGACTGACTGATTGATTGTCCAGTGCAGTTTTAGTGTCACTGCTTTTTACTTTCAGTGTCTTTTTCTGTCAATATTTCATAAAGAAGGGAGGAACCCTTTATCTGGGATAGCCTGAAGCTTTGTGTGTGGCAGCTCCATTATGTTATTTATGTTGTGTGTCGTGATTATGTTTTCATTTTATGTCACAGTACAACAGAAACAATCTACATTTCACCTGCTTTTGCTTGCTTCTTACCATTCAAAACGAACTGCAGGGGCTATGTACATGGATTAAACAGGTCGAAGACAGCCTACAGATCCTCAAAGAAAATGAAAAAGCTATCTCACAGCTGACGAAAACAGTACGGGAACTGGGCGCAACTGTTCAAAAACAACAGGAAAGGCTTGTTAGCTTCGAAGATAGGAGCCGAAGGAACAACTTAATGGTATTTGGCCTACCAGAGGAACCGAATGAAACACCACAAGACCTGCGCAGTAAAGTGCTAAATGATGTAATGGAAAAGAAGCTGCATGTTACGCTAAACACTGTCGAACGCTTGCACACAATAGGAAAAAAGCAGACCACGAGGCCTCGCCCTGTTGTTCTAAGATTATATGATTACAGGGAAAAAGTGCAGCTCTACAAAAATTGTAAGAATCTGAAAGGAACTGGTATTTCAGTCTCAGATAACTTTTCCAAGGAAACCTTGGCTAAACCACGGCCGGGCTAGACCGCACGCGCGCGCTTCTTTCCTTACGGCCTTCTCACCCGTCGCGAAAGCAATGGGAGAGTTTCTCAGTATGTTGCGCCGCCCGTCGGCGGTAGGGGCGCTGCGACCCTGACCGTGCATCTGCTGCGCCTAACCTAACCTAACCTAACCTAGCTCGATGTAAAACCGCGGAATGGGGGTTCTCGACGGAGAAAGGGGAGAAGGATTATTCAAGAAGTCAGGGGTAGAGGGAGGATCGTCTCCTTTAAAAAAAAACTAATGTTATCAGACGGCTCTCCGCATAATGTCGGTATGCATGTGCTCGTGGATAATACAAGCTTAAACTCAGTAAAACTGCGGAAGAATCGACTAACGAGGCATAATGCAGGAGGGTAGCGAATTGGGCGAGTTGGAAATTGCTCATGATGGTTAGCGCAAACGCAACACGGACGAAAAGAAGAAAAAACGACGACACAAGCGCTATCTAACAACTGAATGTTTATTGGAAAAATCACAAATATATATGTATAAGAAAGAGAAAAAACAACAAACCCGCACATGCGCCAAAGATAATTGACAGATAAAAAAGTGTATGATAACAAAACTACGCCCTTTCTAGGAAAGACACTTCCTCATCAATCAAAGCGATAGAAGGGCAGCTCACGCAGTTCTCTTTCTTAGACATATATATTTGCGATTTTTCCAATAAACATTCAGTTGTTAGATAGCGCTCAATTGTGTCGTCGTTTTTTCTTCTTTTCGTCCGTGTTGCGTTTGCGCTAACCATCATGAGGCATAATGCAGGAGGCATGAAGCACTGGCAACGATCAGAGAGAGAGATAAATAACGCTGCACCTGTTCTGCAAGCAGAGAGCACCAAATACCTTTGGCCCTTGGTCTCGTTGGACAATGAGGCCGCAATTGAGAGAGCTCGCCTTGCCTTTGCTAGCTATTTTCTATTTCTTTATTTTTCCAAATACATTTGGAGTGGTTTTCAGGGCTAAAAGCTGCGGTCTGCAGCTTGACAGCTCTTTGAAGCACGTACGTGAGTCGTATCTCTAATGGTTGAAAATAACTACGTATAGGGAGAAAGAAAGTAAAAAAACAAGAGAGGACTCTTGCTGCTGAATAACCCCTTCGGACGGCACGCCCCGAGAGTGGCACCTGGTGTTAACACCACCTGGAAACATTAATTCCAGGGACCCCGAGCTCTTTTGCGGTCCTTTTGTTAGCGTCAGGATGGCTGGGCCGTAAAATAAGACACAATAGAAAACGCAACGCACGACACACAGTTAAAAGGGAAAAAGAAGTTTACATTTAATTATCAACAACTTGGTTACAACGCAAAACTCATAACACAAAGTCGCATACGCATATTCGCTCAAATCCTACTGCTAACAATGCACAACTGCTCAAATCGCTCGCACTTTTCAGACTCTCCTCGTCGCTTATTATTATTACAGACCTCGGATTTGACTCTTGCACTGCGCTACTGACGACCAACAACAGGCAGCATCAGCTGTACAAGCTACTGCGAGCACAAGACAGGAACGAACTACACAACCCGAGGCCTGAGTTTCTAGCTCTTTTGGACAAGATAGCGGTCATTTTCGATAAGGCCTCTGAACACCTGCCACGCAGGAATGTGCTAGGAGTTTTGGAAACAGCAGTCCAGCCCTACTTGCAACGCGCTCCCATCTTAAGTTGCCCTGAAGGCATTGACGACAGCCACTCCCGACGATCTGCAGATCTCATAGCCGAAAAATTCCTAAGACTTCTCGTCAATCACACAAACCAACTGACTGACGCGAACGACAAGCCTTCCACCTACGCACACAAGCCGACTAGGAAGCATTTTAGGTTGTGAACGAGACATTTGTGAAGTCCGGCAAAGTTTTCACTTGAAAGCGTTCAACTATTTGCGAGTGCTTACGAGCAATAAATATTTATTTCCAGACCTCAGAATGTCTACACGTTTGATGGCGGAGCGCTGTACTCCCGGCTCTTGCATTTATACGTTTTTTGATAAGCTTAAGCTCGATGCACATTGCGCATGTAAGAAGTCAGAATAAACCATTTGTGCGTCTTCAACGATTAGGCAACTTGTTTTTCAACTCGCGGTGAGTGAAGAAGCGCGCCCGAACTCATGTGCTGGCGTTGCGCGCGCTGCACGGAGCGGCGGAGGAGGGTCAGGGTCGCAGCACCCCCCTCAAAGCAGCGGCAAGAGGCATGTACTACACCCGATGCGAAGGCCGTAAGAAGCGAGCGCGCGCGTGCGGTCTAGCCCAACCGTGGCTAAACGTAAGCTGCTTTGGAACTCCGCTGCGAAGAAAAGGGAGAAGGAACAGCGCATGCGTCTTGACTACGACAAAATATACATTAATAATGAAGCGTTTTCTTGGGACTCCACAAAAAACCGCCGAGTCAAGGTTAAACGTAGCACACACCCGTCAGCGCAAAGAGGCCATGATTGAAGGTGTGCGCCTAACAAAAGAGACAGCTTCCGTCTCGTCAATTTAAATGCTAGAAGCCTGGTAAATAAAACTGGCGACCTGGAATACATCCTAGCCAATTATATATAAAACTGGCGACCTGGAATACACCCTAGCCAATTATGACCCACACATTGTCACAGTTGTGGCTAAATCCTGATATTCGATACAATGAGTTAGCACCACCTGGTTATAAGATCATGCGGAATGATAGTGAATCCCGAGGAGGTGGCGTTGCCATAGTTAGAGATTATGTTGAATGCATCCGTTTGCAAGGAATCCAAAACCACGAGAGTGTATGGTGCAACGTCAGGATTGGCAATGCCTTTGTTCTCCTCGGGGCTATCTACAGAGCGCCTAATAAATCGGCTTCATACTTGCAAGATATAAAAAGTTATTTAGATCAACACAAGCCGCGACATGGTTGTATTATTCTTTCGGGAGACTTCAACTTACCAGATATTGACTGGGATTCTTTTACTGTAGGTTCACAAGAGGGCCCAGAGTGTGACGCTCTCATTGATATAGCTTTTGTGCATGACTTAAAGGGACCCTCTAACACTTTTCCTGACCTCATGTTTTACAGTTTTTACTTTCGGGTTGCGTAGACTGGAGGCTGAAGAGATTAGTGCAGCAAGAACGGCAGCAGTAGGGGCACGCAGTCCGAAGTTATTCAGCCTAGAACACTCAAAATACAATAAAATGGAGGCCTACCCTCAACTCGATTTTCGCGGGGTCACCTGACCACGTTTCACTCACCCTGTGACGTCTGATGGCGCCCCAATGAAATGAACTGAAAGATCCTACGTACGGGAAGCTTGCATACAATGTTGGCCGTTCTTTCCAACGTATTGATGACGCCGTTGCGATAGTAACAAACAATGTGGTGCATTAAGAGTGAACTGCGCGTGTGAAATGAGGCAGATCATGAACGCCTCTACATTTTTTCTAGTTTTAGTCGTGTTTCTTGTTGCGACGGCGTCTATATCAACGCTCTTACATTTTTTTCCCTTCAGTTTCTACAAACAACGGCGCCTGGAGCGTCCCGAGCGCGTTTCCCTCCAGCGCCGTGGCGTTCGGCGCATTCTTTGCCGGGCGCTGCAGTAACGTTACATTTATCCAATCATAGGCCAGCGCTCATCTTCGTCATTTCCGCCCGCAATAGTTCTGGCAAGCGCCACTACGCGTTGATGCGGTCAGCAGCGATGTAGGCGCTTCAAAAAAAGTGTTGGAGGGCCCCTTTAAAGCAAATAGTTCATCAATATACACGAACGGCAGGCTCAGCAAAGTCTATCCTAGATTTAGTATTTCTGCCCAGGTGCTTTGATAATTATGAATTAGCAGTTGACAAGGGAATATCGGATCACGAGCTAGTATTCGTTCAAATAAAACACGTAGCTGTGCGTACTAAACTTGAGGAACGCCTCGTTTACGTGCCTAATTTCTCGAAAGCAGATGACACTAGCATAATCGATTATTTTTCATATTCATTAGATAATTTCAGCATTGAGACTGACGTTAAAGTAATGCGGGTTAAATTTAAAGAAATCATCTTCCATAGCATTGACAGCTTCATACCTGTTACAAAGAAAAGGGCGAACAAACGGAACCCCTGGATTACCCATGATATCATACACCTCAAGCGGAGGATCAGTCGCGAAAGAAAGAAAAGAGAAGCCCTCAAAGAGGAGTTTTATGGGTTATATTGAAAAGGGCATGACGTTCGAGAACAAGACAAATGAAGCGATGAGCTGTCCATTCTGCAGAAGTCCGCAGAGATGCCCGAAATTTCCTCGAGTGTGGGAGGTCTGGGAACTACGACTGCCGAAGCCTTCACAATTCGCAAGGCAGATTTCGTGCGCTCCTGCGGCTAGTGCAAGCAGTTCAAGAAACTGTAGAGCAGTAGGATATCTGATGCAACAGAGCATGGCATGCTTACAGACGGAATCTCTTGAAAAATTGACTTTTTGCACAATGACATGTCAGGAAATTAACTGTAAACTATGCCACACAAACTTATTACATTTAATTTTCATTTACTGATACCCTCAAGACCAAAGACATCGCAGAGGGGAGTGAGTAAAGAAATAGAAGTAAAAGCAAACAAGAATTGCAGCACACAATAAATAAAGAAAAAGTTCTTCGGCACTATAGACTGTATATACTAGCAGAGGTGTGATATATGGAAATAATGCTATAACAAATAGCTTTTTTCGTCCTTTCGGCTGTTTATACATATTTCGAAAAGTACATGTGGTGCACGGAGTTCGTTATGATCTTTATCTAGGTTAGTGTATTTAAAACAAAGATAATTCATTTGGCTCTCTTCCCCTATTTCTCTTGCCGTGGCAAAGTGCTCCCATTCTGAAGACAGGTGCTACATATCCAGAAAGGTGCACGATTGGGTTTGATGGTAGAGCATGGTTTAAGTTTTAATAGAGAGCGCAATAAAAACAAGAGAGCGTTCTATTCTCTGTCTCCTCTGTTCTTATTGCGCTCCCTGTTGAAACTGAACTCATGCTGCCGTCCCCATTATTTCGGGACATGTGCATGTCGCGCTATCTCCTGGCGGCGGCAGGGAGCCCTGCAGTAACTGAATGGGAAGCATGGACACACATAGGCGTGCGCAGGGTTCCCCATCAGGGGGGGGGGGGGCGAAGGTTCATCGCAGCGCCCCCCCCCCCACCCTACTATGTCAATGTATGGGGCAGATTTTGCACCCCCCTCTTAGGTGATTAGGGGGGGCGGCCACCCCCCTGTGCGCACGCCTATGTGGACACACACACAAAAATAATATCTCACGAACAAAATATGGTACTGAAAACGACTGTCGGTTTCAGATACTAGGGAACCACTTGAACAATTTAGGCGTAATTCCAATAACGTGCCGCAAAGCGCCTACCTTCCCAGGCCATTTGAAGATTGTACCATGCAGCCTGTGAGAGCCGCCTAAATTCAGACCCACTTTGGCTTCTTTCGACTTCGATTACGAAGCTCAAAGAAGAGGTTTCAAAAATGACTCCCGGTTTTAGATTGGCTGAGAAGCGCTTGTTCAATTGATAGGCTGCTTTATTGTGTAGCTAACGCCATGTAACTTCCTCGGTCGCGTTTGTCGGCCTTATTCTTGTTGTTTCCAAAGTCCACATCTGTTCCTTCATTGTATCAGATTATGTCGGAACAGCTCGCGGTGCTGAAAAAATTTTTGAATACGATGCTCGGGAGCGTGTGCGGCGGAGCGAGGCGAAGAGGGTGCTTCAATGCCTCAGTAAGTCAGTCTCACCACTGGTGCGTTTAGTGGCAGCTCCCTTAACTCCATCAATGTCCCCAATTCCTGGCCATGAAATCACCTTTTTCTGCTTCAATATCTGCTACGAAACGCCCTTGAGGATTCCCACTGTATTTGTTGAAAAAATATGCATAGTATACCGCTGCCGAATAACTGTTCATCGTACCCAGTATGTCCGGTCACCTGTTACCACAGTGAGACCCTTTACCGTAAGAATTACCGTAGATTAAAGCATACTTGTTAGCGTACCGTGTGCCAACAAAACGTAGATATTTGCTACTTAAAACGCCTTGCTGTCGATTCCATGTTCGGGCAACACGACCTAGATTATTGGCCCGGGCCTCTGTCGGGCCCGATCTGAGGTCGGGCCGGGCCGGGGATGTGAAATTTTTTTCTCGGGTTCGGGCCGGGCCGCACACCAACGTTGCACCGAATATCAACATGATTCCACTCCACACGTGAAGTCAGTCTTGCCTCGAAACTTTCTGCTCACCTTTATCTTTCCTGCTCAAATAAGTGCTTCAGAGTGCTGGTACTGCAATCAGCTCGGTTCTCCGCAGCGCCAGATATCCGACTCCGCAGATCCATCAGGGGAACTGGAGAGGGCACCTGCATAAATAAATAAAAGATCTTTCCCTAATTCTTACACCGCGAAAGGTGCCGGACTTTTCGGCGCGCATCGTACTAACGCGCACTCCAACCTTTTTAGTCAATATCCCGGGGGAATGCCGTCAGCTTATCAACAAAGTGAGAGAGCTCATACATGTTGACTCGTCGTCGAGCCGCAGTTTTCGTGTATAGCGGTCTTAGAATGGCTCTGTATAACGCAATCTAAATCGAAATAATCAAACTGCGTGACAAATGCTCGATTAGGCGACCTCAAACGCCCGCCGAGTGTCGAAAAAAAGGATCGCGTTTCAACCGCCGTGCACCTCAGTAGATTAACCCGGCAAACGCTCTGGCGTTAAACACTTCTACATCAGACGACATCGCCTCCTCATTTCAGCCCTCAACGCGCCTTTAATTGCGGCTATCATTTTCCGATACGGCAAAATCGTGAAAGAAAAACGAAGGACCTACCTCGCATTCAACTGCCATCTTTCCCGCGCTGACGATTTGCCGAGCCTCTGAGCAAAACAAAAACGTTGCCCGAGCCGTTAACCTAGGGAAAACAGAGCGATTCACAGAAGCACCTAGAAAGTACCTAAAGTTTGAAGAAGAGAGATCCCTAACACTGCAAATTGTACCTTTTTTTCTTTTTTCGCGCATGCGCAGAACGGGGATCAGAGCGCGCGTGAATGTCAGGTGGGGGCAGTGGAACGAACGAAGCGGCCGCGCCGCATCTCGGGTGATGCTCCGACGGGCGACCGTAGCGGCGGCGCTGTAGTCACTTTGTACTGAAGCTGTGGAGAGCGTCTGCATTTGGCGCGCGCTCGTCGCAGCCTACGAAAGCGTGTAAATGCGCGTTTTGAGCGCGTTTAATGCATTACTTAGCTTCAATCGGTGTCTCAACGCCTGCTACGCGCCATGGTGCATGAGTGAATATGCTGGCGTGCCAAAATTGCGCCGAGATATTCCCTGTTCTTGGATCCTGCCGACCCCCAATGAAGGCGACAATGGGATTTTGCGCACATGCATCTAGCTGCTCACTGATTGCTGTGCGGTTTGCGAGCCGCGCTACACTAGAAGTGTCTACAAACACTGACTACGAAGAACTAACGAACCAGCGACGAAAAAAAGCCTACAATTCTTCTGCCGGTAGTCTCTACGATATATCCAGAGCATTGATCTCTGTATGAGCTCCAATGCGCTCGACTGTTTCATGAGTAACCTGAGTACAAATGACTCTATCGCAACATTTATATTAGTGACGGCTGAGTTCTGCCACTTTTGCGCTGTTTCTTTAATGCCGAAAGGCTATCTTGTATCAAAGCATGCTTCCGCGGTTACGATGCATCGGTTATGCGACCTCTGAGGGCTTAAAATACCAGGAAGGCGAGCCAGGAAGCCGAGCCGAAGGCACGTGTTCACCTTAGAGGCACAAATTTCATGCATCAGGGCTTATCTCAAGCATATTAAAATGCACAGATGGAAATGTAGTCCGTCGGTTTTTCTGCCTAAATTCATTACAGCCAGTTCTCATTTTCAATAGACAGCTTATATTGCACTTTTCCTGATCTTCTATCGCTGCCATTAGAAAAACTTCTTTTTGACAACGTTTTGTATTATAATTTCATTGCTTTATCTGTAAAGTGTCAAAAGTGAAGCCAGGAGGGGCGGCGGTGCTCTGTTTTGCTAGATTATGTTTATATATATATATATATATATATATATATATATATATATATATATATATATATATATATATTTACACGCACAATACGGACAGTAAGGTATCCCCTCCCCACCCGGCGCCGAGCAATTAATAACAATATCCGTGCAAGGAACCTGAGGACGACCGTTATTTGTACCGGTCGAGTTAACTTTGAGGTCCAATACCTTTGAGCCCTCGTAACGTCGAAGTCATATTTACAGCGCATTTGTAAAGATACGCGCCGTACACGCAGCTTCGCCAACGCGCAGTTAATGTTCGGTGTGCTTTCGGCACAATATCAGCTCACAGCTTTCTGAGCACAGTTAAATTCCATTAGAGCAGCTCAGTTACTCTGAATAAACTAGACGCCGAATCACCACCACAAAAAGCATTAAGGCAGAAGAAATCAGAATAAGACACGCCCTTTTTGTTTCCTCTGCCTCTTTCTTGTGGCGGTCGTTCGGCGTCTAGTTAATTGAGAGTAATTGTTCTAAATAGCTAAGCAATGAGTTCGGCTCAGTTAGACTGAGATAGTGAATATTCACGGTCGGTGTCAGCCCGTTTTCATTTTTATATTTAAATAGCCCAGCAGTCACTTCGGCTACAAGAACTGATTTGCAGTATCCCTCAAAGGCATATATGAAGCAAGCATCCATTAAAAGCTTTGAAGTTTCGTCCATCAAGGCTTATGACGACGATTCCTACGCTTAATAATGATAGACACGCAACGAAAGCCACATCAGTGCCGATTTGCCGGGTGCCGCCGACGCGTCCAGCAGTTCTAGCGACCCGTTCTAGCGCGCGGCGCCGCGCGCCTTCAGTACCGAGCGACTGCAGCGCCGCCGCTACTGTCGACGCGAAAGGCATCAGGCGGCGAGGCGCGTTCACGCCACTCGACAGTTCTAGTACACTCTAGTTATAGTGTACTAGAATATCTTGGGTAGTGGGCTCAGGGAGTCCCCGAGAGCGACGCTTGTCACGTTGACCGCAGAGCCATATATACCCTTCGGGAGAGTTTGGCGATTGTTTCATCTCGCCGCTCTCCGAGCTCCGCCCCAGCGCCGCCCTCTTCTTGTGACGTAAACCCTCTCTCCTCGCCGGCGGCGGCGGGCGGTAGTGCCGACAGCGCGGCGCGGAGTCCGGCGCTGCCGCGACGGAGAGACGCCGGCGCGCCACACTTACACTGCTTACACGATCGCTGAGGAGCGCGCGTAGGTTACGAAGCTTTGTACGAAGCCGCGCGTATTCGTGGCTACTGCTCCTCGCATTCAAGCGTGAATTTATTGCGTGCGATGGGCTGCTGTTGCGGTTGGCTGTTCAAACAGCAGCGCGCAGGGTTTCCGCCTTTTAGGCTTCCCAAGGAAAAGAAGCGACGACGCCTTTGGATCAGAAACATCAGACGCAGGAAATGGACCCCGACCGACTGCTCCGTGCTATGAGAGATACGTACTTGAGTATTTAGCTTGAATATTGCTGGTATCATAAACAACGTACCATTAACATACACTTATTTGTTGTGCAATGGGGCCCTTTCAGGCGCACAAACTTCAAAAATAATTTTGTCACGCTGAAAAAAAGGAGTTTTATGGTTCGCGTTTCGATCGCTTGGGCAGACTGAAATTTTGCAGCGATCGCGCTGTAAGTGTCCAGCGTGATGTGTTGCGTTTACGTAATTACGTAAGCACGAGCTTGGGATGTTACCGTGATGTTGTGAGGGGAAGACTTATTTCGATGTCGCAGGTTAATGCAGCCGCGCGTCAGCTGCGGTGGTTACCTGGCATGTGTTGTACGTTATGTACGTGGTCTGCGTTTCTGTGGCTGTCAGCCTATGATGTCATTTACCGCTGTGTTGCCGCTTGTGTACATGCTACCAGTTTCACGTTTAATTCGCGCATGTAAATTAATCTGCGCCTCTGTGCTAAGCGAATGTGCCTTGCGCTTTTTAGTCATGCACGTATAGTGCACGACGGCTGTGCTCGTGCAGGAAGCTCTTCAATGAAATTTCGTGATTAGGAAGTATAGAGCGCGAAGAAGTTGAGCAGAAAAATTATTTTGTAAAGTAAACCAACAGGATGTCCGCTATCAGACTAGCCGAACGAGGTATTGTTTTCATTTAACACGCGTCTACTGGGGGCCCTGCACCTGGTCTGACGAAACCTGAAATGCCTCCGCAAACGCGAAAATTGACCGCCGGCGTCCGCGGCGTCGGCGTCCCGCGTCGGCAGCGTCAACACGAGGGATGTCAAAAATCATCGCGTAATGACGTGACCATACAACCAAAGATTGTGATGTCACCATGACGTCGAATAACGCGACTTCACGCGATGAAGTCAGCAAATGACCAGATGTGGTGTAGAAAGATGGCAGTGCCTCCGATCTTGGAGGCAGTGCAAAACAATGTTAGGTCACAAAGCTTTCGAGGGGGGAGGGGGTGGCGTGAGGAACAATACATCAACTGAAGAAAAGGAAGACGGCTTTCGCCTTCGAGTGGTCTTAGGCGAATGCATAAGGGACCCTGTGAGTTTCTTTTTTCTTTCTTATTAGAGAGTTTTAGCGCCGGGGACTTCAAGCCGCTTCCTTATTCACCCTCTTACGTTCCCTTGTACTCTCAGCCGCACCCATGACTATACAAAGAAACGTAAGGGGCTTACCGACGCAAGGCACTTTGGGGTCCCGGCACTAAAATTCTCTAAGAGGGAATTTTAGGGCTCGAGATCCCCAAGCCGCTTGTGTACGCCCGCTTTTGCGGTTTTGTGGCCTTAATACAATTACGTGCGCTGGTATCTCTGTTTCTTTTAAAAGCAGAGCTGTTTAAGCTTGGAGAATCCCCGTTAGTGGCGAATAAAAATTGTCATCATCATGAACCGGCACGCAATCC
Source organism: Rhipicephalus sanguineus (assembly GCF_013339695.2). Lineage (NCBI taxonomy): Eukaryota > Metazoa > Arthropoda > Arachnida > Ixodida > Ixodidae > Rhipicephalus > Rhipicephalus sanguineus. The sequence continues at coordinate 82,278,623 of NC_051180.1, forward strand.
GTCCTCTTCTTTATCTTCTTTGCTGCCAGAACGCGTGCACAGATTTTTTCGGCGTGGTATGCAATGATTCTCACGTAACACTTGTCACGTGACATGTTCAAAAAATCACACCTGTTGTATATGCTCGTCACAGAGTCACATCACGCAATACCAATTTTGGTGTATATCAATCTGGCGGAACGGCCGCCGCCATCGCACCATGAGCGTGGCACGTAAGTCATGCTGTACATGTCACGCGTGTCATGACATTCACATTAACTCCCGTTATTTATGTTCGTCACACAGTCATGTCGCGCACTACCAATTTTGGTGTATATCAAGCAAGCGAAACGGCCACCAGCGCGCTCCATGAGCGTGGCACGTAAGTCATGCTGTACATGACACGCGTGTCATGATTTTCATAATAACTCCTGTTATTTATGTTCGCCATACACTCTTGTCAAGCCATACCAATTTTGGTAAATATCAAATTAACGAAACGGCCGCAAGAGCACCAAGACTGTGGCATGTAAATCATGCTGTACATGACATGCATGTCATGATTTTCATGTTATGACCAGTCATTTATGTTTGTCATACAGTCACATTATGCCATACCAATTTTGGTGTACACCCCATGAACGAAACGGCCAGGAGAGCACAAATTCGTAGGCGGCTAGATAGGTAGATAGACAGATAGATACGCTCAAAGTCGCAAAAGTTCGCTAAGAAATGCTTCGCATTTAAAAAAAAAAACATAGACGCAAACCCACAGATCTTCATAGCTCGAAAAGTCACCGATGATCACGATAATCCGTCATGCGAATTCTGAGCGCAGCTTTGTGTTGAGGCAACGCGAACTGTGTTTGAATTTCTGGCTATCCGCATTGGAACATTCGTTACATATTGCCACAGAAACTGTCAGTGCTCGAGTGCTACGCACGCCACTCCGTGCATTGCAGGCGTCATCGACATCCCCGTCACGACAAGCGAGACAGTAGCAGCGCACCCACCAGCCCTGCGTGCGCACGAGCTCCGACCGAAGGGCGAGCACGCATGACGGAGGAAGAAAGCGATGCAGTGGCTCGTGATATCGACAGAATCCACGTTCGCTGTCTTTCGTCCTCGTTCGCTCTATCGGTTACGCCGACTACGCCAACGGCGATGCCGAACAACGCAGGAACAGACGCCTAAGAGCTGCGCTCTAAAAGCACAGCGCGTATCGTAGAACGTCGTGGACTCAAATCGGCGTGCACAACTCAGTTTCACGATTATTTGGACACGTCTAATTCACACCATATTCTTCATTAAATTTGTATAACAACGTTCTTGCACAATTTCGCTTTCGCAATTTGTTTAGTAGCGCTAGATTTCACGAATAAACAGCGCGTACATAGCCTCATCCGTGCGCCCGTCGCGCGGAAAGACTATATATGGCGGACGCCGCCGGAGCGGAGGCGTGTCGGTGACGTGAACAGCGTCATCGCCGCGCTGCGACGTCACTGCCCCGCCCATTCGCCAGACTCTCCCCATCGACGGCTCTGGTTGACCGCACGAGATGGCGCCACCAGAGCATGGGCTGTAAGAAACTGGTGGTACCCGCTGCATCGCAGCTCTGAATCGTCGCTCCGTATTTCGGTGCGTGCCCTGTAAATAGTTACCGCTGCCCACCGGAATTTTATGGCATACGTAGATGTGGTAGCGGCTAGCAAAACTGTTCAGCATGCAACATAGCACTCGTGGAAATGCGACTACTACTGCGTACATTTCAGCTGCTTCGATCGCGATGCTGATATGCCAAAATTTAGCCCGGTGGCGTTGCGTCGTGTAAAGCGCACACTACATTAAACAATCATTACCATACGCAGGAAACGTTACTGAGATTTCCGAGCGGTCAACAGGGAACAGTCGATTTTTTAATCTAGCCCAGTTTGGTCTTGCAGCATCATAAATTACAATTTATTGAAGTGAAAATCACCGCGCTCCTATTCGTTTTATTTTTACATCGTTCCGTAAGTGATTGTCAAAAACGTGACAATTTATTTTAAAGCTTCAACTACGTCAATGACTGTTCCAAGATCTGCAATTTTGTCCATTCGTGAAGTCAAGAGTCATAAAATATTTTTAAAAAGTATTAGTTAAGGTACACCGTTTGTCTTTGCGAATAAACTACTAACCTGTTTCAAGGTTCGCTAAGGACAAACACCGGTCGATGCGACCTTGTATTGAGGTTCGAATCTGCTGGGTGCATTGTGCTGTTGTCTGTTGAGCAATTTTTCAACAGATCTTGCTGCCCACAGAAGAAATGAAAGCGTTGGGCTGGAAAAAGCTGTGTGCGTGCTCTTAACATGACTAAATAAAAAAGAACAACTTTTGCGGAGATACCAATAGTTTATTCCAAATTATGCAGATGTTTGCAGTTCTCAAATGTACAGCATTAAATTGTGTTTAGACAGCACTCCTTCAAATTTAGTCACGAGACATAGGCCGGAACTAGAACTACGAGCATTTACTCAACTTTGCATGAAAGTTCTTCCTGCGTGCTTCCCGTGACTCATTAAAGCCTTTAACATAAAAGTGAAGCCTTGTGAAGACATAGAACTTGACAATGCTGGCTGTAAGCACTTAGGAGTGCTCACTGCATCCTACACCATATGAAATCTCAGAGTTACCCAACAACATAAAATCAAATATACGGTTGCTGCATAGCTTCTCCTGGCTGAAGAAAGTCGTGAACATGTTCTCCAAATTCCTTACTGTTAAGAAAAGCACACGTGATGGATAAATCAACCTTCCTTTGTCACAAATAGCTATGAACTCATCATCTTCAGACATATCACTTGGTCTTCGCAAAAGCAAGTCTTTGCATTGAACAGAGTCATTACGAGAGATAAACTTGCGCGCTAAATACCCAGCCATGTAATTAATGAGCCTGTCATCACTCTTTTCTACGACGTAACCACTCTGTTCTGGAGAAATACGATGCAGTTTCTGTTCTGCTAAAGAAAGGTTACCCGACTCGATGAGTTTGTCAATGTCAGTTTCAGTAGTGTAAGCATCACAAGCATCGAGCAAGGAACTGACGGCCTCTTTGGTGTCGGCATTGCCTGTTCTAACAGTGCTTGCCAAATTGTAAAATGCGAGGCAATTCACTACAGTCAAAAACTTCGGCAATGCGAAGAATGACGGCTGCGCTCCTTTCGTCCACTGATATCCCGTTTTACACCGAGAATCGAAGCAATGGCGTTGACGCTTGCGGCCAGGCATTGCATCTCTCTTTTCCCAGTGAAGAAAGCGAGGGCACGGAGCACAACACAACGACACAGCGACGCAAACAACACCGGTAACACTGCAAGAGCAGCCAAAGCAAGCTGCTGGTACTGTACCGCGAGTGTCAGGCATACAGCCCACGCTACCGCAGCGCCACCACATACATCCGGGACCTGTCAACAGTCGTCGCTTCACGGGATCGCATGGAACGCGCCCTCTCCTGACCCCACTACCCAGTATATTCTAGTACACTATAGTATGGTGGCTAGAGGCATAGAGTTTCCTACAATACTTACTAGAGGGAACTCTGGCGCTAGTGTCTATGGGAGCTGCAATGCATCGCGCTTCAGCCAGCATGGGAATCATGGGTAGTACACGGATTTGTCTAAACTTCGTTCTTTAGGCTCCGTTTGGCTCCGCGTCGCCTGCATCCGCTTTGTCGAAAAACGAAGTTCAGCAAAAATCAGCAGTTTCACTTCACCACTTTAACTTCTTTAGGCTCACCGATTCAAATCTGGTCACGAAGTTCATAACGATCCATTCTTTTATCCGAAAGAAAACCAAAACATAGCAATAAACAAAGCCACAAGTGCGTTCGAAGCCCACAAGCACGAAGACTAGGCAAATCCGTGTACTACCCATCATTCCCATGGTGGCTGAACGATCGCAGCGCCAGAGTTCCCTCTAGGTCATTTTAGGAAACTCTATGGCTAGAGGGACTAGAGGGGGAGGTGTGAGCAACGGCGCGCCGGAGACGAAGCATTTTTTCATGACGATGCGACGGCGCGGGAGGCATCTCGGTGCCGACAGCAGCGCCGCCGCATTGGCGCGTCCTCGGGCGCGTCTGTCGGCTCAGGGTTGCCAGGTTGGGCTATAAATAGCCAAATTGGGCTACATTTTTGTGGACTTGGCGGGATTTTTTGTAGTTGGCTACTTGGCTACTTTTGGGCTATTACGTGCCTTCGCTTCAAACGCTTGTTTTCCAGTGCCCTTTCTCCTCTTTAGTGGGGTTGTGCCTCCAGTTTGTTGTGAATCAAGTGTTTACGTACACAGTTATCTTTACTTCACTCTTTCTACTATCCTTTACCTGTGTGTTTGCATTCTTTAGGTATCAGCAGCCTCCACCAGACAATTACAGTAGTCAGTAATAATGAATCTATTCCCTGCCTTTTAAGGCGAAGCTTCCTTTGCCGGGTTTCGCGATGCTGCTAAGTTGTTCCTTCTCGTGGCGAATAAATTTGTGGATTTAAATATAAAGTGTACATGATAGCACGCACGAAGTAACTTGGAGCATCGTAACGTTTTTCTGTGCTATGCCTACTATCACCAGATTTTACGCATCACCGTTGATTTTAAAGGTTATAGTTCACCGCTTCACTTCAGCTTAGCTTGATATGGATTCCAACTTATGCTCTGAATGTGATCCGCATCATTTACCTTTAGTTATTTGCTTTAAACCACGGCCGCTACATAAAAAAACGTAGTGGCCGTGAAATACCAAACGAGCAATTACTAAAAACATTCATCTCCTCCATGGGGTTCTCCATTCCTTTGACTACAACCGTCACATTGTGTCATCACTTTAAAGAAAACAAATTAATAAAGAGCAACAAGAAAACAGAAATTCTAGCAAATAAAGTGACATTTCCTTTCTATTTCTACTACCTGCACCACACACGCGATCTTGCAAGCAGCAGCACAATTGGAGACGTGTATAAACTCTCTGTGTATAAATTATAATGAATAGAAACCTTTTTCTATATTTGCTCTCTTTGGCTATTTTGGGCTATTTTTTATTAATTACGTTTGGCTACTTTTGGGCTATTAACGGGGGGAAATTTGGCGGGTAGCTCTCCGAGTACCTGGCAACCCTGTGTCGGCTCCGAGATATCATCCGCGCGCTTGGTACGGACGCGAGGCGCGTTTTCCGTTCACGACTTCTTACGGCGCACCATATAACCAAATAATTTTCGAGATTAGGCAAACATATCAATGAAGCTGGCCCAACAAGAGCTTTGGTAATTGCTTCGTACTGCTAAAGCTTTGTGTGGAGTGTAACGATTGGAAAACACTGCACCTCGGCTTATGCAGTGGGTGGTCGTTTGCCCCCCGTTTCGCTGGCAACTTCTTGGAAAGGTACGCAGCAACGTTGGGGAACAAAGCTGGAACCGCATCTGGTGTTAGGGAAGGGCGACCACGGGGAATTTCTACTGTGTCACCGTTGATCACACGTGTGTAGCTGCGAAATATAAACCTCTTGTCGAAGTTCAGTTCACAGACAACGCTGTTCTCCAGCGGCTTATCAGCTCGTGGAATGGAACGTTCCCAACCCTGGCAGTCGACGTTCCGATCATCGGCGCACGATAACTGCGATGAGAGAGACCTTAATTTCTATCTTGTTAGCAAGTTACGGAAATACGGTAAGGCAGTACGTACGGTACCGCTCCTCCTTTCCCGGTCGTTGAGCGGCCAAAGCACAACCAGCGGGAAAGGAGAAACGCTACCGTACGTCCTTACCGTATTTGCGTACCGTATTTCCGTAAGTTGCTAAAACTCTCCAATGTCTCTGCTGTCTCTGCAGTTTTGCCATCACGTAGCGTCAGCACATGAAAACAACAAACTCGCAGGTGAGCCGTCGGCGCAATGTAGCGGACGCTTTTCGGCTTTCTTGCGAGGCTCGGTCGATCACATAAAGTAACCAAGGCACGCGTCCTCTGGTCCGGTGACGGCGACGGATAATCTATCGACGGAACGACACAACTTCACGACAGAAAATGTGCGCTGACGAGATCGGCAGTAACACCGGCGTTCGCCGCACAATTATCTTTTTCGCTCGCGAGAAAACGCGACATGCGTTTGTCGCTCGCGAACAATGCGGCATACGTTTATCGGTCTCGAAAAACGTGACATGCTTTTCTCGCTCGCAAAAACCGCGACATACGTACGTTTCTCGGTCGCGAAAAACGCAACATGCGTTTCTCGCTTTAGTAGACAGCGTGCCATAGACGCGTTCGCTGACTTGGAAATTCCGGTTTCCCGCGAAGCGCCGGTGGCTACGGCAACGCATTTGGCCATCAGGCACCAATACGCACAAACGAAAGCCGAGCAGGCGAAGCAACAGGTGACATAACACGCACTTTGCCGGAGAGAATCCACGAGACCACTTCGCCAGACCTCGCTCTAGGCATCTCGGAGACGACGAGCGCGCCACCTGTCGGCGTCATGAAAATGTGCTTCACCGGCTTGCACGGCGCAGCCCGGCCGATGCTGACACCTCCCCCTCTAGCCACCATAGCCGCAGTTACAGTGTTCTGTAGCCGCAGTGGCCGCAGTAGCCGCAGTCGCGTCTGCGAGTAGCGTGAGTGCTCGTGGTCAGTGTGGCTGTGTAGTGTGCGGTGTTCGGTATTTTCGGCGATAACTTCGCAGTGTTCTGCGAGCTCAGACGTTTTGTTTCATTCTTTGAAGTAGATGTGTGTGAGCAAAGCATTTCGATAACAGTTCGGTAGCTTATCGTCGCATTGCACACTCGCAAACGCGTGCTTTCTGGAGTGCTGTGCCTAGTACTGCATTTGGTAGACAAACTTGCGGGGTTGACCCCCCCCCCCCGAAATTTTTCAGTTTTGCTTGCGTATATTTACACGCACGCACGAACATGCATAAAGTATGGTAGAACCCCCCCCCCCCCGAAAAAAATTTCTGGCCACGCCCCTTTCAAGAGAGGCTGGGGCCAGGCGCAATACTACGAAACTAGAACACCCGTGTACTGCTTAGATTTAGGTGCACGTTAAACAGTCTAATAAAATGCGTTGTTTGGCTAGTTCGTGCATGGATATTTTCTCCATGCGCTCGTCTCTTGTTTTTCAGTGCGCCGCTTTTCTAGAAAAAGAACCCTAGGTGGTCCAAAATTAACCCGGAGACCACACTACGGTGGGCCTTGTAATCATATCGTGGGTTTTCTACGTAAAACGCCAGAAATCAATTATTGGCAGTGCTGAAATTGATTTTGTCAGTTTCTCAAGGCGCCCACCAAGGTGCTGAGGATAATTAAATGTTTTGTCAGCTAGGGAGAGAGGGAGGAGTTTCATTAATGAATACCATAGGTGTCTGCCTAGTGACACACTTAACATGCTACTGGGTATAATGAAAGATGAAACGACGTAGACAGTGAACAACAGATGCGCAACATATACAACGCACACTACAGCACATTAAACAAAAGTATCTTAATTGGGGCAATGAAAGGGGAAGATGGAGGCTTAAAGGGGTGAAAAATCTTGAACAGGGAGTGTCGCTGGAGCCAACGTTTCGACAAGTCCACTTGTCGAAACATTGACTCCGGTGGCATTCGTTCCCTGTACAACAATTTTTCATCGCTTGAGGGGACGAGTGTCTAAAGGAGTTTGATTGTGCCTTCGTGGTGTTGGATATGCGCAGGCAGCACTAGTATCCTATGAACATAATGTTACTGTGATGGCAGGCAGTTGTATGGGCGTCACTGTGTCATTGGATGGAAGGTCACGTGTAATGAGTGTCCTGGTTCTAACGTTAGGACAGCAAAGTTGTACAAAGTGCTTGGTGAATGAGACAACAGGTTGTGTATTGGCCACTGTGCTGTGATTCTGGAGATTTGAGACTACAGTGTGCAATGTCCAACATTGACAGTTGCAAGAAGTGGCAATAACTATTGTCCTAAAAAGTAGCTCGGTGCACATGAAAATGAATGACAGTGCTGCAGTGACTCCTGATAAACAAAACTTTCTTAAGTGAAAATGCCAGATGAATGCAACGATGATATTAACCTTGGTTTTCTGCCTATAGGCCTTGTGTTAATTTTCGTGAAGTAAAAAACACAGCTTTCTGTGAAGTCTGGTTAAACAAGACTTCCGCCACCTCATTGTCGCATAGAGTGGGCAAACTTGGAAAAACATCCTCTCTGTGTGTCTTTTAATGTTTGCTTATTAGTGGACAGTTGTGCTTTTGCCAGTAAAGCAATGGCCAAAATGACATTGTATTGCAAAGTGACCCTGATACCATAACCAGATAGTGTGGCCTGTGGTTAACGAACCTATACATCACCAAATGCAGAGACCAGTGTCCTTCTCTGACTTTTAACCACCATGGTTTCAGCTCACTTTATAAAGCCACCTTTGATTCTTTTGATAGCTGTCGATATGTTGGGGTTCACATTACTGTGGATATTCACTGGTAAACACACATTAAAAAATGACTATGGCCAGCAGCACTTTAGGGTACCTTATCAACAAGTTTCAACCCATCCCTGAATTTTGAAACTCCTTCTTTACAAAGCACTAATCCAGAGCAAATTAGTATATAGTACATTGCCACAACCTGGGACCTGAATACTGGCAGCCTAGTCTATGTTCTTAAAAACCTTTCAAAATTACTCTACCCGTTTCATGCTAAACAACTGTTGCGATTCTGTAAGTATCACTGAAATGAGATCTTCAACTGAATCTACTTGCGAACCAATGTAAATGTTTAACACTTATGCATATTTTTGGAAATCTGCCACAGTCTGTTGCTACACAACCAACTAATCTCTCTCCTTTCGTATATGTCGTCATAAAGTTAGAAAAAACATGTCAGTTGTCATTCATCCCTCACAAATCTTAACGACTGGGAACTGCCTTTGTGGCTCAGTTGCCTCAATTGCTATATTCCATTGCAATTTCGCACTGTTTTGGGTATTGTATACTCGGAAATTGATTGCGCTTGCACATTTTTTTAAGCGAGAGCTGTTATGAGATCACAACAAGAGCAGATTTTAGCGCCATAGTTGTCCGCTGCCGCCGATGTCCGTAACCACTGTCGTGCAAAATAAGAAAAAAGTATCCAGGATCAGATGGGACTTCAACCCGCGGCCCCTCTGCATTGCAGTGGAGCATTCTACCACAGAACCACTCAGGTGCTTGAAACTCCTTTGCAAAAAGACCCTATACAGGCATCGTCTCGGGCAAGGAATCACGTTAACATACGTAATATAGCGTGGTAGAAGAGTAAAATAACAACCAGGCGTCACACAACGTGAATTGCGCAATGAGTGGGTCGTTGAATGCGTCCAACCCATTACAAAGGGCTCAGTCGTAATTCTTCATCGTCATCAGCCACAGCACAAAGTGCACATAATGCCTTACAGATGAGTAGTGGGCACCACGCTTCTCTGCAGAATGACTAGTAGTGCTATAGTGGGTGCATCCCTACATCACAAAAATTACAATTTATGGCATAGTGGGTACCTTCCAAGTGTACTGGTATTAGTTGCCCCAAGAGAGTTTACAAGCAGCTCTAGAAAGGCTGCTCTTCCAGCTTTCGCTGTGACTGCACTGCATGAATTCAGCGCAGGCAGGGCGATTTTTTTTATGTGTCTATACCGAGGTGAGTGTTCCGTATTAGTGTTTACTTAAGAGATACTCGTAATTAATTCATCTTGTATTTTCTTATGTTATTCTGAAATTTTATAGCTAAGAACCTAGAATTTTCTGTACACTTCTACTGTTCAATTGTTCCTTGTATCCCACCCTCCTTTACTGTTATCGACCCTTAAATTACAATAAATCAAAATAAAAGGTGATGTAAATTGTGTAGAAAATCTAATAAGCCACTCAGTTGTGGTGGCAATGTTGGCGCAAATTAAAGGGACCCTGCAACACTTTTTCAGCATGTTCAGAAAACGCTGCCGATCGGTACTCGAGGCTCCCGAGAACACGCGAGCCAAACATTATAGCGCAGCACGCGACCTGGGATTTACAGTAAATGGGCCTTTTTCAGGAGGGCAGTCTGCGCATGCGCAGCGGCGGTGACGACACGCGCGCCATGTTTTTTGAGGGTCAAAGCGTGTCGACAGGAGCGAAGTGAACGCCACCTGGCGTGGAAGAGTTGCAAATTTTCCCAAAAAATACCAGGCCTCCGAGAACGTCTACCGGCACGTGGCGGGCAACTTCGGAGGCCATGGACCCTCAGTTTCGATTTCAGCGATCTCCACTAGAGGCGCTGTTCAGACCTGAAAAAGGCCCATTCTCAAAGTCAGCTAAAAAGCGCTTCCTCTTCTCTCGACAAAAAATGATGCTTACGGCGTCACAGGCAGGTTCCACGCCATTGGCTGATTTGAACATGGCGCGCTCAGTAGTTACTGCGGCCGCCGCGAGAGGTCGCCACTCGCCCGCGCAGGTGATCGCACTGAAAGTACGCCACGCGATCGAAGAAAAAAATGTGCTCAAGGTCAGGAGGCGCGCATGACGTACTTTCTTCCCCCGTGCTATCTCCACTGCTTAGCTTCCAGCGCTTTCGTCGGGGCAAGAGAAGAGAGAAAGCAATTACAGCGTGCGACAAATCTTTGTAACTCCGCTCGTATATACTGGATGGATTCTAAATATTTTAGCAGCGTTCGATTCGTGAGGCAATAAGTTCCTTAAGTGAAGCCATTCCATGGCTACTTGGAAAAGTGTTGCAGGGCCCCTTCAAGTGTGTCAAAGTTGCATTTGTGTTCTGATCACAAGCACTTACTTCAATTTGCAAGTAATAATGCTTTCTGAAAAAAAAAAAAAGAGTGCAACGGCGTTGGTAATTTTTTTTGCAGTCAGGTTGACCCTGCTGCACTTTGTTCAAACCAGTGCTCTCAGTCAGCTCAAAATGTAATTATGAAGTCCAGGTAAAAGTAATGATTCCAATGACAAGATATCTATATTACTCGAGATGCAATTGAACATCTGCAGCAGTATAAGTCAAGGACTGCATATAATTACTGGTAATCCTTAGCGTAAATTTCTGCCATAGAAGCTACATTACTAGAAGCAGAGTATGATGTGTAAAGACATTTCTTTTTTCTTAACATAAGTAATGTTAAAGCACTAGAATGCTGTTCAAATCGGCTGATTTGTGTGTGTGTTTTTCCTTTGGGCAAATAAAACTTCAGATACACAAAACATTTTGTTGTACGTCTTCAAGTTGCATTTAAGTGGTATCTACTCTACTAAAAATATACAAACGTAAAGGACCCTGCATGCAAGTATTAGCAGGGTGATACGAGGTGATTCCACTCCTGCGCCAAAGTGCGCCAAATTGCATTTACTGCGCCATCCTGATAATATCGACGAAATTTGCGCCAAGCTGCGCCAAAGTCTCGGGTTTGGGGGCGTCTATCACCGGCAATCGCACCGCCGGCGCGTCAGAACATCTGCAGCTCGATCTTGGGGCTGCCAATAAAGTCGCAATCATGGACCAAGAATTATTCCGCTGAATAAATAGCGCTCGCGCGTGCGTTCCGAGTAAGCCACGATGCCATGCACGGTGCCGACGCAGCTTCTGTTCTGCAAGTCGGCTCGACAGCAAAACGCGCTCTCCGCAGAGGCTCGTGACGTCTAGGCCTATCGGTAGCGAGAAAGTGCGACGGCGATTCATCGGCGGACGTCGTCTGTTCCAGAAACGCTGCTGATAGCTCGTTTCAAGCGTCGCATGGCACGTAAGGAAAGCAATGTTCAGTAATAACTACATGAGTGCCGCTAAAATGTCTGTCACTTCTGTTTCCGGACATCGCGGAATGAAATCTGGGATCGCTCGCAGTAGATATATGGGACAATATCGAATTTTCCTTGCTTCGCGTTTATGGAAGAGTACGCGAACGGTGGAAACGCGTTGACACTTTTCCTCAGATATACTTTATCCATGGATCTTCATCCAGAACAGCTTTTTCGTAATTCCTTCCGCCAGCACGTCCGAGTTTGTAATCACTCTGTGGTAAATACCCCCTAAAAGGCCCTGCCCTTTCGAGCTCACGTGCTAGGGTTCCAATACGAATTTTTGCTTGCTTTTTTAAAAATGTCATCTCATTAGTAAAATCATATCTCCTGGTCGGAGCAGCCGCAAATGCGCAGCTGTCAGTTGTCAGTAGCGGGCCCGTCGCTGACGGCCCACAGTGAAGCGGCTACGCCATGTTACACGTCCGCCCCTCGCTTTCGGGGGTCAATAGCTAACGGTTAAAAAAATTCAGTTTCGCTTAAGAGCGAAGCAATGAATGCGATACCAAAAAAATTGTAATTGTGAAACGAAGTAAGACTAGCAGCTAACTCTTTTGGATCCGATCTCGCGTAACTAAAAAAAAACGCTGGTTTAAGCATGGCCACTCCAGGAACCGAAGCGTTTTCTTACTCTGAGTTCTCTAAACGCGAAGTAAGCGTTGAAAACACAGCAAGTTTACGAGCCGTCTCCTGATGACTCGAGATAGTGCGCGCGCAAGCGACTGCGCCCTTTGAACGATGCGCCCCCCCCCCCCCCCCTTCCACTCCGCTGGCGTCCCTTCATGCTCCTTACGAAAGACGGGTGTGGCGTTTCCTCTGTTTGATGAGCAATCGACGGCAGGCCCGCACGCGGGAAGATGTTATCTCATGCGCTCTCCGTGCGGCGGAGACAGACGGCCGGCTAGTTTAATCTGCGCTTCAGCCGCGTTCGTCGCCAGCGCTCGCGAGCTTTTACCCGCGGCTAGAATGCGCGTGGCGATGTTAATAATTTAGACCTTATACGGAAAATTACAGCAACGGCGACGGCAAAAATCCGCCGAGAGTGTCCATATAATTGCTATCGCAAGGGTCAATGTACGGGGCAGATTTTGCGCCCCCCCCCCCCCCTCGGGAGCATAGGTTCTTTCAGAGGCCACGGATGTGGCTATTTCGCGCAAAGAAATCACAAGGGGAGGGTTAAGGGGAGCGCGGTTAAGGCCCCCCCCCCTAATCACCCTCTTAGGTAATTAGGGGGGGCTCCCCCCCTGTGCGCACGCCTATGCTCCCGAGATGATTTTTTCCATGAGATTTGCAATGAATCGAAATATTTCTAGCCTTCATAAGAGCCCCATAATAATACTCAGGTGCTTGAATGTTAATGCAATATGCTTCTGTATTGCACTCCAGGATGTAAAATTCGCTGCTCCAGAGTGCTCCCAGATGCAAAATTATCTGCTCCAAAGTGCTCCAAGATGAGAATTTTGCTGCTCCAAAGTGCTCCAAGACGGAAATTTTGCTGCTCCAAAAATTGCTCCAAATCAGAAGTCCTCGGTAGCATCACTGCGAGGAGCATATAGAGAGAACTGCGCAGTCGTTCTACTGCTTTCCATGTTCCCGAGATGTGCCAGCGGAGCGACCAGAGACAGCTATTTGGCTCTCCAGTACCTGGCCATTCACACTAACTCGCCAATGTTGGCAAGCAACCAATGACCTCCTAAATTGATGTGCTGGATCATTCAAGAGCGTGTTTCAGGCGAATGCCCATTTCGTTTCCTGCTCCACCATCAAGTCTTTTTGATATATAGCATGAATTGTGTGTTGACACGACATTTAATTAGTACTGTTGTAGTGCTCAGAGTGCCCATTTTCAGTCTATATGAACACTAGTCGTAAGTATCACGTTCGAGCGCAGTTGTAGGGGTCAAATTCAAGAACCTTGTCGCTTGTAAGTGCCTTTTGCCATTGGGTAGTGGCCTTCGCTAAACATTGATGGAATGATCGGAAATTGCCTGTTTGTTCCTGCTCACCAGGGTCCAAACCTTCTGGTGAATGAGCATTCATTACAGGAAAAGGAGTGGCTTCAACTTCGCCTGATTTAACTGTGTGTGCCTATAAATGCCCGATTGGCTCATCTGTGCCTACGGTATATATGTCTACTTTTGCTAATATGAATATGCTTTTTAAACGAAACATACATATGGAAATGGCTTTTCGGGGTGCTTTGTTTCGGAAACGAATTCAGTTATTAGTTAAGCCCCTGTGAGGATATTAGCGGACTGCAGAGTGAGAAATAAATGATTATAGTCCTTTAAGAGCCTGTCTTTCCCCTTGGCAGGTGGCCACCTCAGTCCAAATAGCCACATTGAATGAATTGATGAGTCAAAGCAAAAGGGCCTTAAATACAGCAAATCGTTTCTGCAGAAATCTATGAGACTGAAAAAGTTTCGCAGAAGTGAAAACTGTGGTCCATTTGTAACTTGAAGCTTGCTTCCGTCCAAAGCAGGCTTTCTTGGTAGCTTTTTATTACTTTTAGCAGTCTGACAATTTTCTCTCCCCCAGTATTTCCTCCACCTCGCAGATTTTCGTGGAACCGATTTGCCAGAATAGTATAAGATGAATAGAGGGCTGATATTTAGGCCTTAAAAATGTGGCTTTTAGGTGCCTAAAGAAGGCACCTAAGCAATGGTTTTAGACATGATAAAGGTTCCTATAGGCAAAGCCTGTAGCTGATCTGCACGGTCAGAAACTGTAATGTAGTGTTTACTTGTGAGCTCGGAAAGGCAGAAAAAATATACACTATGCATCTCACTGCACAAAGCTTTGCCCGGTCATTTGTCCTCGCACCATGAGCTCTAGCAGGTTCTGTTCTGTAGTATAGCGTATTGATCTGCGGTTGTGTATGGTTTAAAGTAGTGGATGTCATGCCATACTATCCTCCTTGCATGAAAACAAAAATGCTCCCCTTCCCCAGCTCCTGAAATTTCTGAGTGCCAGCATATCTTGCAAAAGATGATGTGAGGCGCCACCTGTCTGCTTGCCCCAACACTACGAAAAAAATTCCTGGTGAAATTTCTGAACACAGAAGCTAATGCACACTTCTTTTTCTTTTTTTCAAAATTCAGCACCATTTTTCTTAGATCAGTGCACTGACAAAGGAGGCTTCATGATCTCTTGCTCTAACATTGCATAGTAAGAGAGAAACAACTTTATTGAAATAATGAATTCTTGGTTACGGTGGGTGGAGCCCCTCATCCAGCGCCTCACCAGTTATCGCAACTCACTGGATCTTGTTAAGGGTTGCCAATTGGCTTCCCTAGTCCAGTACAGAGAGCCATGCCTCCTACGAATAGTGTCCTCTGCTATGAAGAGTGTCCTCTGAGATGGCCTCTGCTGGACGCTGCATGCACAGTTATGTTAAATGTTTGAGTGTCGGGACAGAGTCGCACCATATACATTTGTCGCTGTGTTCAGCGCCAGACAGGTTCCAACAGTGTCGGGAAGGTAGTAAAGAGCTATTGACATGTTGAGAGCCAATGTTGATATTATCAGCTCTTATCTCTTGGTCATGCTGCCAGTTGTTTTTTTGTGCGCAACAGCACCTGTTAATGCTGTCAGGCTGCATGCGTAACAAGATGTTCTTTATAAAAGCGATATAAATGAAGAAAGGCCCCGCTTATTGGAACCTTGGCTCCAAGCTGCAGCTTCTGTTGTTCTACTGCTGTTGACCTCTTAATTTTCCTGTGAATTCTTTCACAGTTATTGCCTGTAGCTTTATTTGCATGTCATGGCAGTACATCCCGGGCTTGTTTTTTCATTGGTAGTGTAATGTCAGCTTGACATTCAGTAGACTCTCAGTCAACGGAAATCTCTTAAAAGGAACTGCTGCTTAAATGGAAGAAACGCCTCTAATATGATTGCTTTTCTACTTGAATTCCGCACTCCTGTTCATCTCTCAGTAAACGGAACTCCTGCTAAACAGAACACATTTTCCTGGTCCCTTCAGGTTTCATTTAATGATAGTCTACTGTAATGGGGATTGTAGCTGTCTACGTTTAAATTACAAGGAAACAGCTGCCTCTATGAACTGTAGAATCAAAGTGGAGATCAGCCCCTTAGAATGTCAATGTCAAAAATGGTCGACTATGCCACAACTATCGCCCATCATGCAATGAAACTGGTGGCAATATCTCATTGAACATTACTACCAACCGTTACAACCAGATATCTCTTTGCATGAAAGGGACAATTGAAGCTGCTGCTCATTTTGACAGTACCATGTTTTCATCTATGGCTTTTAGAAATGAACGAATTGGGAGCAGGCCACAATTTGACGAAGTAAGCGACACGAAATGCTGTTAATTCAGCTAGTTGCTCTACCACTCTTATCCAATTCAGAAATCTAATGTCAGAAATCTCTTCCACACAGTGCTGTCGAAGGAAGTTCAACTGTTCTCGTATGGCAATGCAGCCATTCTCTTATGTCAGCCAGAGAAGAGCCAGCAATGGAATCGGCACAAGAGATCCACAGTGACCACATAACAAGGGCATCAGTGAGAACCCCTAGCTGCAACTCTAAGATTGGTGATTACTCTCGCTAAGAGTAGCCAGCAGTCCAGCTCCGGAGCGATTGTATGATCAGGGCAGGTAATAGGAATGTGCTGCTGGACATTGACATCTGTGATGCTGGTACACCAGGAACATCCCAGGTAACCAAAGTTAGCTTTCAAAGATGGCTTCCCAAGATGTCAAGACAGGGAGCCTAAGTAGCCTTTGCCAAGCTGGACTACAGATGTCTTGCTTTCTGAACAAGCTGGGATAAAGGTGTCTTTCCAATGAGTTTTTAGGACAAGTTCGAGATGTCTTTAATACGGGTTATCTCGCATACACTATACATAATGAACAGTACTGAAGTTACAGAGCTGGGTCATAATGAGGTATTTGAAAATATTTTGAGTATATTGAAGAAATTCCACAAAATGCAGTGAAACATTTGGTAAAGTTTTGAATGTATTCTGGACTGCAGCTAGCGAGAACCTAAGGACGTCAGAAATGTGTGAGAACTCCCTAGCTTCACTGTTTTTGATGACTTGCTCAGATTAGTACACCTCCGAGGAGGACCTTTTTCGTCTTTGCTAAAACTCATTTGATTCAAGATATCACTTGCAAGCAGACAAACACACAGGATGCCAAAAGCCTAACACTGTTTATTTCACAAAGGATGCTTTAAACTTCAAACGTGCACGTGCTTCACATGAGTGTTGCTTCTATTTGCAGCGTGCATTCGCATGCACTCCACTAAGAAGGTGAGTTCAGTATGACAAACGGAAGTGATTTGTGGCTTTCACATTTTACACAGAGCTACAGAAGCACTCAACTCCAAATAAAGAAAAAAAAGGAGCCAGAGCCGGCAATAGCACGTCTGCTGCACCTTTGGCCTGTAAAAGCAAGCAAGCAATCCTGAAGCAACTTTTAAGAAACTTGTACAAGCGAATGTTTGAACGAACGGCAATACAAGCTTTCTGTGAAAAGCAAGACCCGCCACTGCACATTCATCAATGTTGCACAGAGAATGCAGTCCTCGAGCGACTGATAAGAAAAAGCATGCACATCAATGGGTATTTGTTTTGAATTTGCTTAGAGCAGGCCAAGGGTACACATTTATGTGCTGGTGAACATTCTTCACACTCACAACACTGCATGTAGCCCTTCGATGCACATGTGATGAACATCTGAAGAGATCACAAGTTGTACCTTCCTGTACCATATTCACAGCACACCCATGTTACTTCATTCTATTTTCAATGCAACAGTACATTTATAATTTAGCTGTGCTTGGTCTCAGAACAACAGGCCTGTGAAGGTAGACTACTGACTGCCAACAGTGTAAACTCTAGTGTGGACTCTTCTAAAAAAAAGAAGATGCAAACAATGCATTTCAGATAGTCTCTTCAAGTAGATCTGGCAGGTTGCATTTACAGTTGCTGTGGTGTATTTACAACAGACTGTTTTACAAATCTGGCATACCAAAGAGTGCTTGCTTTTTCTAATATAGGACAGGTACGTATTGTTTACAGCTAGCTAAGAAAAACGCTCTCTTCAATTTTGGCATTTCAATGAAGCCTTGCACTGCAGTCCAGAACTTCCAAAAGCAGCTGCAATGAAACTGGAATCTGGTTATGACTGCAAGTAGCTACTTTAAACAATTTATGCCACTTAATTGCAGCTACAATGATGCAGACCAAGTAGACTATTATATGTTTAGCCAGAATTCATGGAATGGGGTGGAATTAAAGTGAGTCTCAATTATCAAAATCGCATCTTTATAGCACGGTGTGGTTATTCATGTAATGGCAAGCAAGCACTCGTCATGCCAGACATTCTCATTCAACAAGGCATCAGGGGAGACAAACAATACCAACGAAAAAGAAAGGAAAACCTTTCAAACAAACTAAGTATGACAACGGGTGATATAAGGTGATAAGGTTCTAAGATCTAATGGACGCACTCTCTAAAGAAAAATAAAACTCAAAATCTCTTCACTCGAAACGCGCTTAAAAACAACGCTGATGGCTTCTCTAAATAGCGAGAGCTTGGCACATAACCAAGCTGCAACTCTGCTCGGAACAACAAAACCTGCACTTGCCGTGCATATTAATAGCAGGAAATGCTCGACGATTTAGCAGCAGAGAGCCAAGTAGGGCTGCTGACACATCCTTCGCTCAAAAACACAAAGAACAGCATTTCAACAAAAACAAGAGCAAGAGAAAGAGTACTCTCTCTCGACGCACTGCGCTGAGAACTCCCTCAGCTGCTTTTCTTAAATAGGACATACTTTGAGAATAAACATGCTTATATACAAACGTGTGGGTATATATATATTTATATTTATATATATATATATATATAGTATCTCAATAAGCAGTCAATTACATTTGCAGTTTCTCTCTTGCGCTGCAATGCCATCGAACTGTAAGACTTCCTTTGCTTTTGCTAGGGGATCGAAAATAGGGTATGTGCAAGAGGGCACCCATTAATGCCAAGGGAAAAAAGCCCTCGACAATTTCACACAGGGCGATCAAAGTCACAGTCACATGTGCGTGCAGATTGCACGTATAATGCGAGATGACCTTGTTGCTCTCGTGTTCTTTGTTCATGTTACCGAGAATAGCACCCCAGACGCACACATAAGTCAGATGCCCAAACATGCCCACCTGCTGCCCTTTCACAATGCAGCTGCGACGCTGCCCTTCCCTCGCGACGATGCCAGTAGTGGGAAGCTGGCTCACGCGGCCATATCACAGTAGCTTTCTTTAAGGATACATTGCACCACCAAAGTACTAGTGTCGAACTTTGTATTCACTCGGCACACTGTTTGAAAACGGGACAAATTCAACTATACCATAGAGTTGCTGCTCGATAAATTCGGAAGGGTGGCACCGCTTAATTGTAGCACACCATTTCCTCAGTGCATTCTTCCAGGACTTTGCTCACGTAGAATGGCTTGATAAATGTTTCGACTTGCACACGTGGGACGAGGCGTGTGCATTCACAAGATTAACAGGAAAATGCACCCGGCAACAGTATTTGAATCAGCTACGGTGAACTCGTCACTGCATGGAATAAAGCCTAACATTTGCAGACACATACAAATTACTTGGAGAGGTTAAATTCCCACGTGGAAAGTGTGCAGGGTACGAGAAAATGAATTCGGCGTGCAAACAATATTTGTTCATTAGTTCACCAACAAGCACCGTATTTTCACTGGCTTGACTGCAGCCTTTACTTCATATTTGCAGAAAGAGAAAGCACACAGCAGTAGGTGAGCCTAGAGTTGCCAAAGTGCCCCGAAAGAAAAACGCTGCAAAGAATCAACAGGTGACAGCAGTTTAACAGTGCTCCCTGTTAGCACCCCACTCTAATTTTTCATTCGCGAGTACTGTGGCTTATAGCGCAAGACATTGTTACAGCGGCCAACGACAACAGCAGAGGCACAGTCATTCGGTGTTTCCATTTTGCCAGAAGCACAATTTCTATGTCTGTGTGATTGCCAGAACAGAAGGCCTCTTCAAGTTTCGAGCCCCTGTTCCCGTGCAGTGGAAGAATATTCCGCACTCTGCAGCCCAAGTGCTCGCATTTTACAGACATCCCTTTGCCACTCACAATTCCTCATGTGCAGTATATAGAAAATTTGGAAAATGATGGTCTACTGGATACTTCCAGGCAAACACTATGCAATCACTTTTATCAAGCGTAGTACGTATACTACCCATGGAGTTCAAGCTATATCATTCAAGAAAGTCGAATGAGGCTGCTTGCTGCTCTCACTTTACCTCCCTAACCAGGGGCATGCAGCTGTGTAGCTGCATGCACTGTGTAGCTGCAGGGCAAAGTGCTCAGCTATACTGTACAGGTAGAGCTGATTTATGTTGCCTATATGAACACTCTCGAGGGTTCATCTATGCGACCCGCCACAATGAGCAACCTGACAACACCAAACGTTTCTGCCCTATACAACTTTCAGCCACACTTTCTTCCTCGTTTCCTTCATGGCAAATTGGCCCACCAAGGTGAACAGCCAGCCTAAAAGAGGTTCACATACACTCAATCAAAACATCTCGGTAACCAGAAACACGAAAGCAACGTATAATATCCGAGCATACTGCTCCACAATGTCACAAGAGGACGCAAGTTCGGCAGAAGGGTGGGCAGTTGGCATTCGCTTGTCAGTTCCACCAACGTGCATGCGCAGATGCACGTACGTGTCCATAGCGGGCCAACATTTCCCAAGAGAACAGGGTAGCTGACAGTGCAGATCACAAGCATAGGGTAGCATTGCTGTAACTCCTGGCTGGTGCACGGGGAACCAATGCTGTCCTTATCGAAAGCGGGGAGGGCCCTTGCTGCACTCGGTGATGGGCGAATGTGAGCCGGTGTTATTTTGTGTGACCTGTCCAGACGAATCTGTGGCGTGGATGGTGGCAGCTCATCACGACCGCTGGCGACTGCGGTGCGGAGTGGCTGCAGGCGTTGACTGTGTCGAAGTGGGACGGGCGGCGTCTGTGTTGTCGTCTTCCTCCTCGGCAGTGGGCTGCCAGAGGGAGCAGTGCGTCTGCCAGTGACCCGGACGTGCCCGGTGGCCCGTTCGCCACGTGGGCCACCTGTCCGGGAAGGCAGGGGGCACTGCGGGGGCGTGTCCTCAGAGACGCGAAGACTGCGTGGCCGCCTCGTAGAACAGGACGTACGCCTCCGACGAAACGACACGCGAAGCACTCACTTCAGAGACCCTGCAAAGGACAGCAAACAGCGATCACTGATCGCACCATCTATTTAAACTTTTCATGCAATTTCACGAACAGTGTTTTCCCATGGTGGTCTAGTGGTTATGGTGCTCGACTGCAAACCCGAAGGTTGTGGGACTGAACCATGGCCACATTTCGATAGAGGAGAAATGCTGGGGGCCCGTGTACTTATATTTAGGTTCATGTTTAAAAACCTCAGGTGATCGAAACTTCCACAACCCTCCACAATGGCGACCCTTATAATCATATCGTGGTTTTGGGACCTAAAACCCCAACAATTATTATCATTATATGAACAGCATTTCTCAGGGCTTCCCTTTTACTGGGAATTTTTACTACTACACATGTATTGTGGCCAGCTGTAAGCAGGAGTTCTTGCAGGCAAGTTGGTGGGTCAGTATGTTTGATACTCTCTTGAAGAAAAAGTGAGAAAGTGAGTGATGCGAAGCTAAATATTCAGCCAATCGCTTGCAGAATTTGGTTGTATTTCTAGCATCTATATTTCTTGCAAACTACAGCAAAATGGACAAAGTCTAGTTAGACTCCCTGCCTTTCGTTCATTGTGTCTCCCTCTATCTTGCTATGCTCAAACTGCATGGAAAGCTCTGGATACCTTAGAACCTGTCCTTGAAACACTTCATGAACGGTGGATTTCAGCCCATTTTCGCAACAACAGGGCATTGTCCTAATTCAGTGCCACCTGACTAACTGCAGTGGTCTAATGGTTATGGCGCTTGACTACTGACCTGCAGGTCGCGAGACCAAATCCCAGCCGCAGTGGCTGCATTTTGATGGAGGCTGAGTGCTTGAGGCCCGGGTGCTTAGATTTAGGTGCACGTGAAAGACCTCCACGTGGTTGTAATTTCCACAGCCTTCCGCTACGGCGACTCATAATCATGTTGCAATTTTGGGTTTTTAATAATTATTATTACAGTAAAAGCACGTTAATTCGGATTTCACGGGACTGGAAAAAATGTCCGAACTCACCAAATGCCGAATTATTTTCATTTTAATGAATACATAAATCCAATAATTATTTTGCACAAGAGCAGTGCAAAATCTGCCACGCTTTTCATAATTCGTGGCTTCATTCACAATGTGACCGTAGCTGAAGAGCACCGTGTCTTAAGCTGAAACGTGCTTTGAACCCATCCCTTATATTGTACCACCACCACCAACGCCACCACGTGCATATGACAACAATCTTTTTGCCGGAAAAGTGGCCTGCAACAGATCGTTTGTCCACCACAATGTAGCAAGCGAGTTTTATGCTAACATGCAAACCGCGGCTGAAGCACTTCGTCTTAAACAGGTTCCACCATGTTTGAGTTTTGTGGCATTACACACGCATTGCTCTAAGTTAAAAAGAAGCTACTGAGTGCTGCATCCGCTTTGGGCGAAACCGTGGTCGCTGTATGCAGCATCCTTGCAGTACACATTTGCGGCGCTTTGAGATCGGCGCGCTCTAAAGATCGAATTAACTGGGTGGCAGCCAAACACAACCGAATTAACGAGAGTTCGATGCCATTAATACATATGCTTGCAGAGACCAGAGAAAACATCCGAATTATCTGATTTTCCGTATAAACGGGGGTCGAATTAACAAGCTTTTACTGTATTATATAGTGCCACCTGTCAACAGCAACAAAGAGCTCTCTGCCACCATCAATTGGTTTAGTCACGCCGCTGGAGTAAGTGCGCACAGCAGAGCGCTGAAAATAAATGAATGCAAGAGTGTGCGACCCAAGAACAGTGACATACATCGCAACAACTAAAAGTCGTTTACGTGCCAAACATACGGTATGTTTCGCAAGCATAGAGCAAGACACTGTTCAGAAGCTATGAGCTCCAAGCTTTTTATTTATGCTTAGCGTCAATAATAATTTTGTTGATATAATATAAAACAAGAGCAGCCACTTGATACTTCTCAGCTGTACGAGTAAGTTTCGATGGAAGCGGACTGAACGTAGGTTTCCATTCAAAACATGCGGCTATTTTCGTCGTTATGCTTCCCGAGATTTCCTGAAGCTTGTAAGCTTCTATTTTATGACTGCAAGACTTTCTTGAATGAATGATTGTGAAGTTTTTCAATCACAAAATCAGGACCAAAATTGAGAAGGACGCACAAATGCGATTTCCACAGCACGAGTACTATCATCCAAATAATGGCAGATGGAGGGGAAGGTCAGTGCTACCAGACTGAATTAGGAAAGTCTATTGCAGAGGAACCAAACTATTTAAGTTAGTGCTCTCTGTTCTGACCACCTGTGCATGTGCAATAAACGCGGTGCAGCAGACTGGAGCCAATGCTTGCAAGAACAGCTGATATGACTGACATGTCGTTTAGCAAATACTACTTACAGAGCACCAAAGAAAAAAATTATTTTCAAGAAGCTTGCGATTTCTGTTCCCAATGGTAGGATTCACTGCCTCAAACAGACATTTTTGGGTAAAGTCTAAAGTATGCACATAGCAAAAGCGACAATTAAAGCACCGCAAATAATATTGAACTTCACAAGTTACAAGAATAAGATTGCACTGCCCACAAAAGTGAAGGATAAAAGCATACGAAGAATGACAATCGCTGAGCGAATCCACCTACTTTGTGTCATTGCATTCGTGCCATTCGCCTGACTTCGGGTGCAGGCAGGTAGCTGTGTAGTGGCCAGAGTAGGTGGAACCACTGTGATTAGACACTGCATACAGGTTGTACATCACATAATGACCTGCAAGGAAATGAGATGCACGACAGATTAGAATTCATGACGCACACAAGCAGAAACTAAGGCCTTAAACAAGATTTCCATATGAGGTACAGTGTGGACCTGCCCTGCAGTTCTGAAAAGCGCGGAGCAACAAGTTACACTACACCATGTTCAAGAAATAGAAACCTATGATCAAATGTAACCGAACGCGACCCAGCATAACACTGCCCGCTAAGTGTTGAAGCGAAATATACTGCTGCACAAGTATGCGATTGTCACACCCGATTCATTGAGGAAACGCTTATGTGCAATCTTTGCAAAGACATATTGAAGGATAGCGGAAAATTATCTGTCATCTCAAGATGCTATTGTGGGGAGTAACTACAGTTGTAAATCATCAAATATTCTGTGAGAGTCGCATAACAGCAGGACATAAGATTGTTTAGCAGCACATTACCGAGCAAGTGAACTAGGCATATGTCACTGTCACTTCATGCTTTTATAACAATTAAAACAAGATGTCTTTGAAGCTTATAACAGTAGTTACTATGTGCACAACAGTGTTAGTTGCTTCTACTATTTAATACAATGTTAATGGCCACTGTTTGAATTCTGGAGGGTTTCCGCCAATAATGTTTAAGGAGGGCATCTGTATAACTGATTGACAACGTTTTGTAATCGTACAACAGGCTAGGTGGGGACTGAAATGAAATGGGAAATGAAACACACCATCCTCTTAGACTGTTGGACCACACCTCAAAAAAATCTTTCATCATATCTTTAATGTTGAATGGACTTAGATGCATGAAAGAAAAGAGCTCATTGCTGCTTGCAATTCGAGAATTTAAGAGGTCACAATTACGTTCCACTCTTACATGCGAACCTTAGAAGTCCTGCAAGCTTCTTTTCTCAGAGGTGGCACAAAGCTCGTCTCTATTTTCATGTCATTTCCTCACCTACGAAAACTGTTTGGTACAAGTGGTGCTATTTTGCATATTCGAACACTTATTTATCTCGCGAGATTTAATTAATATTGTCCCTTTAAAAAAGGGTCCAGTGCGAGAGAATTTTCATTCAAAAGAACGTGATATCAAGTTGTTGCAAGCTCTTTTTCTTCACTATACATGACTTCATCATCGATGAGCCAGCGTTGTCAGTGTGGCCTTAGTGGAAGTGACTGCAAGTTCCAATATGCTTGAAAAAAGAACGATCAGGACTAGTAGTGTGCATCTAACACAAAATTTACTGTGTTTCTGGAGTGTCGCAGACCTAGCATTAAACTTAGCTGTGGTGCAGGAGCAAATAGATGAAGGGCGTGACGTGGCGTCATGCCCTGTGACGTCGTGTCATAGGGCAAGAGGTCACTCACTGGGGACTACAAGCATATTTCCATCTTAGCTAAGCGTGCCATGGGCAACTGCCAGACTAATTCTGTTCTCCTAATGTTATACATGCAGGATCCAAGACCTCTGAAAGTAATGCATTGAGCTTAGCAAGAGATGGTACTCTTTGATTGAAACACGAAAATTTAGGGCTAAGTATTGTACATACTTTTGTTTCTAGTGTCTAAAGTTCGTGTCATATCGACGTAACATTGACTAACACTTGCGTTGGAGCCAACATTAGCATTAGCGGCCAGATTTGCAGCGACAGGACCCGGTTATCATGAACAGTTGATCATAGCAATCGTTATACTAAAAACAATGTCGTGTTTCAACTTGAGAGTACTGTAAAGGCACACAGCTTTGTCTGATAAAGAACTGAAAATGAAAAGAACTCACTGTTGGACATGTACGGGCAGAGATCAAGGTTCGTCAGGGGGAACTCGACACGCGTGTTCAGCTTCGCCCGAAACCTTTCACTGGGAGAGAATCGCTTCAGATCTGATTATCAACACAAGTCAAGGATAATAGAAAGGTATTAATGTTTAGCAGTCATGCACCGTTCAAGGCCATCGATTTCTAAGATTAAGTATCTTCGTAGTGTATATTTTAACTGAGAGTAGATACAGTAAAAGCTCGTTATCCGACTCTCGTTAATTCGGAAAATCGGTTAATTCGGACACGTCATCTGATCCCTGTAAATATACGCGTCACTCTATGAGACTGGGCGCTCGTTATTTCGGACAGATTTGACCGCAAATCGGATAATTCGGCGACTTTCGGGCTGCTGGCGAGGCTCGAAAACAAAAAAAGAATAATTCGGAACAGAAGTGAAGCTCAATCGCAGCATCGCCATGGACATCAATTGTCGACTTGGCTTGACTTGAGACTGGTTGAACGCCTTTTCTTCGCGTGTGTTGTTGGTGGCGGTGCCATTTTATTGCTTTGTTCCCGTTAGTGTGCTGCATCGTTGAACGTCGTTTTATCGAGGAACGATTCAGTACGGCTCCTTTAGCTTGATTGTTGCTGGTGCTTTTGTGCTGACTTTTCGTGTGAACGCACTCTCCGCCAATGGCAACGCCGGCGAAGCGGCCCAAGTACGAGGCGAAGGACTTCACCACCAAAGTAGAAATTTTGCGTGCCCTGAAAAATAGGCTCTGCTGACAAAAAGTTGCTCCTGTGCCATGACGTCGGCAAACAATACTCCCGAGCCTCCCGAGTGCAGTTAGCATTCTTGCGTATGTGTGGCAGAACACGCCTGCGCACGCCATTGCCAACTGTTTCAGCCACAGCGGCTTTGTTGTACCCGACTCCAGCGATGCCGAAGTGTCGCCGGACGACGGTGCCGACGATGGGCAGGATTTCGGAAGTGTACTAGAGGATTATATTGGCATTGATGATGGCATTGCCACTGACGGCTGTCTGACTGATGAGCAAATCATCAAGGAAGTGATGCATGGCAATGAATCCGAGAACGAAGAGCCTGAAGAGGAGCAGCCACACCATGAGCCACACGGGCCCCCTCGCACTGTGAAGGAAGTCGCGGAGGCCCTCGTCGTCCTTGAAGAACTTTGTTTTGGCACTGCAGACAGCATGCGAGCTGCTGAGCACCTTGAAGGGCTCAGAAAAATTGTGTCCGCGCGAATTTCTGCTCGAAAACAGACACGCATCCGCGATTACTTTTTAAAGTAAAGGTATGTTGAAAAAACTCTTGCATTTATTGTGTTTATTTCGACCATTCGATAATTCAGACGTTCGGTTAATTTGGACATTTTTTCCGGTCCCTAGAAATCAGAATTAACGAGCTTTTACTGTACTTCACCAATGTTCTTGACACACATCTTTCCAAAGGCATACGGCACAACAATGCTGAAGATGTTTCAGGCAGTGCTTGAGCACATCTACGAAGAGGCGTTTCCACCAACAGGTTGCTTATGTGCCTCACGAATGTTATAGTACTTCAACAGTATAATAAGAAGTAGAAGATGCCTTCAGCACATGGAAGTTACCTTACTTATACCCGTGTCACATGGACAGCTTTAACTGCTGTTATACTCAACCGTGGTTTACAAGATTAATCACAGGTAACGCAAACGCGGTTCGCCGCTACTACACGGGCTCACTTAACTCAGTTGACCAAGCAGATGAATTCACGTGCTGACCATGTGGTCAGCAAGAAGTTTGGGCACACCCTCAGCAAGGTTCGTGGTACGAGACAGACTTGCTACACCTCCGCGACAGTGTATTGAATCATTCCACCTTCGTCCACATATTCAGTTTTTGCTGCTCTATGAGGCGGCTACACACGAACAATGTGAAAAGCAATTCCCTTCAAGAATTGGTAGCGGTAGGGGCTGTACTCTCGATAATCCCGCTAAGCAGGGAATAATCTTTGTTTCTGGCTGTTCTAAAGCGAAACTAGTTTTCCTTGATTATTCGCAGACTGAAGTCGCTCTCCGTGAAAATAATCAAACAACGTGAAGCTGCCGATGAACTTGCGCCGGTTCACGGCTGGTGCACAGCTTGTCCGCCATCCTGAAAGCTTCTCGGTTTGCGAGGGTAAACCGTGCCTGCTAACTCCATTTGCGATAACCACAGTTAGGAGACTAACTGCGGTTATGTCTGCTGTGTAGCTACCTCTAACTGTGGTTAGCCGTAGCCGTAACCGCGGTTAAGGCTGTCCTTGTGAAAGAGGCATTACCGTCATCTGGATTTTGTCACAAGAGTTTGGAACAGAGAGAGATCAGTGTAAGACACACAGCAAAAAAACGTTTTCTGAATGTATGACAGATAAAAAGGATACGAAGCACAAGAATTTTTGGACACCGGTGGATGGTAAAGCTTTTCGTGCATTTCTGACGGGTCTTGCAGTGGGAGCAAGTCTGGAAAGAAAAAGGAAAGAGCATTCAAAACAGAGACAATGTGTAACGTTGAAGTAACAGCAAGAAACAAAGAATGTGCTCCACGTGAGACCTGTTTCCAGTCCTTTGTTCCGCAACACATTTATAGGTTGGCCAACTAGCTATTCAGCCAGAACTATACTCACATTAGACGTTAATGGCTTTGAGCACCAGTTCCTTAAATTAAAACGACAGCATGTTACGTTCAATGAACAATATCCAAATTTCTGCAAGCAGGCCTTTCAGTTTTTTTAAGAAGCTGTAACCAAGCAAAACCACACTCCTATCAGCAGAACCATTGAATCAGAGACGGACATTTTGAATGAGACTGAGGATGGCCACTGTCCCTTTAACTGTCCACTTAGATGTCTACGGTAAGCAAGTACTGGAACAAAGCCTTAATTACAATTACAGCCAAAGCTCTGCAGTTTTGGTTGGGTCAATCGAGGTGTGCAAGCCATAACGTACGCAAGCTGAAAACTTACAGGCTTCTCATCGCCATCTAGCACTTCTTCTTTGGTGAACAGGCTCAGGCACTGCTGGAGAGTGACGGGGTCCGAGCCCTGCATGATTGCAAAAGCGTGTCAACAGGTCAAATGAGACTTTATCATAAAGAGGCTGCACTGCATAGCTACAATGCAATACAAATTTCTTTCCAGAAATATAAGAGTTCTGGGGAACACCAGTGGCTAAAAGCTGTTGGAAAAACAGCTTGACTGGACCGATGGTCCATTGCAAGGCATATGTATAGATAAGGCCACAAAAGTGAACAAGTGTCTCTCGGCTAATGCTCTGTGTTTGGCAGAGAGAGAGAGAATGGTACCCTAACCCATAGAGTTTCGTACAATTAACTAGAGGAAACTGGCGCTGTGATCATTCAGCCACCATGGGAATGACGGGTAGTACACGGATTTGCCTAATCTTCTTGCTTACGGCTTCGAATGCACTTGAAGCTTGTTTATTGCTGTGTTTTGGCGTTCGTTTTGGATAAAAGAGTAGACCCTTGTGAACTTCGTGACCAGATTTGAATTGGTGAGCCTAAAAAGGTTAAAGTGGTGAAGTGGAACTGCTGACTTTTGCTGAACTTCATTTTGTGACAAAGTGAATGCAGGCGACACGGAGCCAAACAGAGCCGAAAGACGTTTAGACAAATCCGCGTACTACCCATAGTTCCCATGCTGGCTGAAGCGCCATGCGCTGCAGCTCCCACAGACACCAGCGCCGGAATTCCCTCTAGTAAATATTGTAGGAAACACTATGCCCTACCCCATGTGCATTTGGTATATCCTAGGTACAAATGCATAATCAAGCACATATCTCGGACACGTAGCAAGCCCAATTATATTCAACTTATGGATATCTTCTCATCAGTCATTTCTGGCCGTACTACTACTTTGCTGTTAAATCAGGTGGCTTCAATATGCACTGAAAATAAGGAATGAAAAATTTTATCTCGAGGCTTATGTGAAATTTATTAAAGAGTCTTATACCGGTGTCACACGGTCACATTTGATCACGATTGGCTCCCTTATGCAAGCTGCAGAAGGCAGTCAATCATTGGTGAGAATTTTTCGTTGAAACAGCGCGCACAGGATGGGGACGAAGAAATAGGAGCACAGCGCCTGTCCTGCGCTCCTATTTCTTCGTCCTTGTCCTGTGTGTGCTGTTTCAACGAAAGATGAACGCTTACCAACTCGCTCAAGTTTCCATTCTTATGCACTGGTGAGAAATTTGATCCCTGTTGGGCTTAATCGCGGTTAGCAGTGCACCGTGTGACACCGGTATTACATTGCCCCAGGTAAATTATACCTCCAGGTAAACTGTGTAACAAAGTTGCATATCGAAGGCGCATATGTGACAAATGCTGGATTTTAAAGTAACATTTGCTACTCATCAGGACTGCACCAGCGCACTTCCCAATAACAAATAACACAGGTAGTATGCTCCACTGCATGACAACTCTCGGCTTTTAGCGCTAGCTTGTTCACTGTGTCACAGGGATGTGTTGTGGTGAAGCTTAATAAATAAAGCAAACCAATCATTATGAAGCGCACATAAAATCCTGATGCTTTGAGACACGCACTTTGCTCATTTTTCCTCCACAGGTTGTACTTTCCCTCAGACTGGACAGCAGTTACCAAAATAGCGCTGCTTTGTTGGCATGAATATTTCCAATGATACAGGAAGTGATCGCAGGTTACTTAGGAGAAGTGCTGTCGTCAGTGGACGGGATGTCGACATATGCATGATACACTGCTACACTTTTGCACAGAATTTTCAAAGGGATGTTACAAGTGTCCGATACAGTGAATAATTTGATATGTCCGAGCTTAACTGCATACGTAACCATGTAAAAAAACTCGGCTGGTGTAAATACCAGCATTTGTCTTATCCATCACTATTTTCTGTACTTTACAATCATGACAGTTTACTCCCTTGTTGTTTTGATGCAAAATTCCTCAATGACCAAGCCATTCTATTCAGATTTCAGGTGACGTAGTGCCCTTGCATTACTGAGAAGCAGGCTACACTGACACCGTTGGCAGTGACCAGCTAGATGTCCTGACCATGCTTTTGCGTCTATATGGAAGATGTGTTCTTTCGGGACATCACTCGTGTACTTCGCAGGGTGACCAATGAAGCATCTCCCACATGAATGGGAATTAGCACCTTGTGAACCGTCTCAGTTTTGCACAGAACTAAGCTGGTTCGTTTGCTAATTAAGACGCGTGTGGCATACTTATTTGCACACTCTGGTTTCATATTCATGTTATTTTGTAGGGATGGGCGAATAGTGAATTTGAGGTTTGAAGCGAATCCGAAGCGAATAGTGATTTGGTCGAATAATTTCGAATCGAATAGTTCGAATGGTATTTACCGCATATTATTAAGAAAAATGAGCATTTTTGTCATGACTCTTGCACAATATTTTTAAGGATTGGAACTAGATATGAGTGAATGTCACTTTTTTGGTTTGAAATGAAGTGGAAGCAACCTTGAATAGTATCAAGGTTTGAATAGCAGTAGGGTGCAAGTTATGAGTGGTACAATACGGTACAATTAAAAATTACTCTACTTGGTGCATATAAGCCCATATAACACGCTTTTAAACTTTAAAAAAATATGTGCATTTAACCTTGAAGTGTGACTTCGCGACAGTGCAGATTTCCCCTGGAAGGGTCGTTTCACGGCACAGCAACCAGACGCTGCAGTGAAACCACCTTTACAGGGGGTTATGTGCGGTCAATTGTATACATATATTCGTTCATTTTGAATACTTCGAAATTTCGAATAATCTAAATTCGTATCGAAGTGAATTCGAATACTGTAATATTCGTTCGAATATTCGAAATGCCCGAATATTCGCCCATCCCTATTATTTTGACGACTCGAATTATGTGCATTAGCTTGTCGGGAGTTGAGAACAAAGCTGGGACATCAAGCTTTGCTGAAATTTTCTTGACTTTCTTCATTCTTTATGCCGTTTCTTTCTACAGGACTTGTGGTGCTAGAGAAATGTTAAGAATACTGGGGTTTCACGTGCCAAAACCACAATATTATTATGAGGCAAGCTGTAATGGGGGACTCCCGGTTAATTTTGACCATCCGAGGTTCTTGAACATGCACATAAATCTAAGTACACATGGATGTTTTTACATTTCAACCCCTCCGAAGAGTGGCTGCTGCAGCAAAGAATTGAACCGGTGTCTAGCATTTGTGGGGTTTGTGTATTCTCTCTCTGCACAGCTTGAATTTGCAATGGTAAAACTTAAAGCAAGGATATGTTTGACTTATTATTAGAGCTGTGCGAATAGCAAAATCTTGGGTGCAAAGCGAATTCGAATATTGAAGAGTGAGTGCGAATCAAATCGAATATTTCTCGAATATTTCTAGAATACTTTTGAAATACTTCGAACCGAAATTGCAGAAAAAAAGTTGGAGAGGATTCCTAAGCATATTCTTGGGAGATAGCAACATGAAAGTGTTTCTTTTCGCCAGGTTGATGAAGCACTGGTGGGGTGGTGTTTCATAGTTGTCTTATCAAGAATGAGGCAATGTAGAGGCCAAATTCTATTTACGTACATGATTTGGTGCAACCAAAGTGTTGCCGACAATACTTTACACGTGATAGGCAAAGATGCCATTTCCTCAGCCTCTCCTCTTCTTTCAACTTCTGTGGAAGTCCAACTGATGTGGCGGACAAGGGTGTGCTCCCTTCAAGTCCAGAGTTCCAAATCTGCCTTGTAGACGTCGATATATAAGAACATCTGAAAGTTTGGATGCTAAAAAGCTTCGGCTTCCAATTTTCCGGACTTCCTGCCCAAAGTTCAGGTCCAAAACAGCATTAATTGAGCCCCCACCTCTGCCACATCTTTCATCTCCATGTTGGAACCAGCGTTTTCTTGAGTTAATACATTTTTTTTTTTTTTTTTTCGAAAGTCTGCCCTTAGGCATAATATTTATTCAGAAATACACATATAAATTTGCTTCGTGTATGAAGTCCAGTAACGAGCGGTGGTGAGGTCCACGAATCCAGCAGTCAAGTTAATACATTTGAAACCGCAGCGGAGCTTGAAAGGCAGCTTTGCCACACTACAGGGGTTGGATGAGGTGAAGCACATTGAAAATTTAGGGACCGCTTCCTATCAGACGTTGACTCTCTTTCGGCAAAGTTCGACCGTAACGGAGCTTGAAAGGCAGCTTTGCCGCAGTACGAGAGTGTAATGAGGTGAAGCATGTTGAAAATCTGAAGAGGTCACTTTTAATCTAACGTTGACTGTATTTGTCGGTAAGTTCGAATAGTTGGAATAGTAAAATTCCAGTGCGAATCGAATCGAATAGCAAACACTATTCGAAAAATATTCGAAATTTCGAATATTCGCACACCACCACTTATTATACTTGTACGAAAATGAGGCTCTCACCTTGGGTATCGGGAGGGAGAGATCCCAGAAGGGGTCAAAGGTCACAGATTTGTGGCCACAGACGCTGCACTTGAGCGTACTCTTCAGCTGGCCCACGAAGCAGTCTGCAGGCAGCACAGGCACAGTAGTCAGACAAAAGACTGGCTCGCGTGACTTGACATGTGTGAAATGCTCAGTGCACAAGATTTGTGCCGACCTAAGTGCATTTTATCTTTGTCCTATCCTTACACGCGCTTATATAACCATGTTCTTTGCAAGTGCATGAGGAAGCTTAATTTATAGTTACGCACAATACATTCTAACAGATAACTGACACTGCAGAAGAGATGAGGAGCAAGAACTTGCAATGTAAATAATTTCTGGAACTACTACTTTGCAGGCCATCTGCTAAAATATTAATTATTACAATATTGTAACACAATTACACTACGCAAAGTATGAGCAAGTTACAGCTCCCTTTGAAGTTTCGTAACTAGTCACCACACTCCATGGTTGGTGGAAGTTACCTACCTACAATCTTGCTGTCATCATATCGCAGATATCTTTTCCAGGCCTCTGCTGCTTTCTGGGACTCACTGCAAGTAGCGTCACAAAAAAAGAGTGAAACAGAGTCACAGCATTTATACATAGAATTTACTGTACATGCCAGTGCTTCATTGATCTGTGCTTTAGAGGGAGTTATACAAACTGATCATTCTTTCCCTTTCACACATAATGTGGCTAATGGCTTGAATGAGCAGTCGAACAGTTCTAATAATACTGTGACAAGCTTTAGGAAAGTATAGTCCCCCAGCGTTTCTGCCGTTATGAAATAAAGGTACCCCTAACCGAAACGTCATGACCGTTTTATTTTCTTGTCGCGATTTCATCTTTATAATCTCTGATGCAAGATTTAAGTAGGGAAATTTAGCATGTAAGCTGGTTATATGTGTTAGATATGACAACTGAATCTCTCACTCCCACAGGCATCAAAGGTATCGCATACTCTCTACTGTGCACAATCCAGAATGTATCACTAATTATGTCTCACAAGGTGCCTTGATTAGAAATTCCACACAGCTTTTACTGTTGAACGTGGCAAAAAAACGGAGGGCATGGCAAGGACAGTTTGGTCAAAATGTGTCCAGGCCACGTTGCAAGCTAGGCGATTCGTTGCACTCATATTTACAGCTCACATGCGTGTGTTTGACACGTTTGCATGTGTTTATGATTTGTGTTTTATGTACGTTTATATATGTTACCGTGTCAATAAGTTGTTTAGCTCTTGTTGCTTGTCGTTGTATTTGTCCTCTCTTTTTCGTGCACTGATCCTCTGCCTTTAACCCTTTCGGCCCTGGCGGTGTCAATTGACACCATCACACAAAATTTCCCGTGGCGCCTCGGAAATCAAACCAAAACTGTCCATTCTTGGGGGAATACTTCTTCAATGATCCCCACTGCAAGTGACACCAAAATGGTGACATGCTTGCGGAGCTGGGAGCCACAAAGAAGAAGAAGCTTGACCGAAGTCGTGGGTGACGCCTTGGCGGGTCAGCTGAGGCGGGTAAGCGCAATTTTCGGGTCGACGTACCGAAGCTGTTTCAGTGAGTATCACACTGAAAAATGAGGCGTGGTTCACATTTTGTGTACTCTAGAGAATAACAGGAAAAAAGATGCCATTTTTCTCATTTCACAACCGCTGAGCCCTGATGACGTAATTTGATGTCATGTCTGTAAATCCATTAATACTTGCACCACTGGCTCAATTTTTCGTTTGTGGTCTTCTGAGGTCATAACTATTAGGTAAACAAGCACAAAAAAGATGCCCGACCAAAATAAAAAATACAGGGCTGAAAGGGTTAAGGTGCCCTCACACTGCAGTGCGTTAAATGCAGAATGACACTGGCTCCCACAGCAACAACGTGATAATGAATGAAATGAAACGGTATTGTGAAGCCTTCCACCAACCTGAGATTGTCGTCTATCTCGGTGGTGAGATGCCTTGGCCTCGTGGTGATTCGGTTGATGTCCTCGTGGAGACCTTGCAGTAGGTAGTGGAGGAACTCCTGAGAGTCTTGTTGACTGCAAACAAAACAGCAAGCAAAGATTTCATGCATACTGCCAAAACTAGAACAAGGGGAAGCTTAGAACTAAAGTGTGTCTATACTCAAAGCAAGCCAACGTTACAGCTTGCAAACATCGTAACAGTCACATCGTAACAATCACAAAGGGCCACTCAGAGGGAAGCATTAGGTGCGATCGTGAGTGCTGTAAACTGGCTTTAGTGTACGCCTTGCACAAATATCTGGGACATGTGGCTTATTGTAGCAAGCCAATAACCACTTGAAAGCTTCCATTAAGATTAAATCATCACAATACACAATGTCACTTTCCAATAACAGTACTACAGTCCTACTGAAGAGTTTGGTAGAATTACTACACATTGCCTCTAATATACAAGAGCAAGGAATGCAGATATCTAAGACTGATGCTGCCTTTCTGTACATTTGGAAGTTGGCACGTCAAAATCTCATTTCAGTCTAGACTTAGAAGAGTCTAGACACTGCGCATGTGTTCCATTTCTATAGCTGCTAGTTAGCACAGTCTTCTTACTCTGTTATGTGCCTTTCAAGTGGACATCCAATACAGGAAAAACTGACAAATTACATACCAGCATATGCATGAAAACAGTATTTCACTGACAGGGGACCAGCGTTACTGTCACTAGTTGAGAGTAGTACTTTTCTTTTGTAGTGTGTGAGTATGTGTGCTCAGCTGCTCTGGCGTACACAAACCAAGCCCTCAGAGAGTTCTCTTAAAATGGACAGTTTAACTGCTAAATGAACCAGCAGCAAATACAGTAACAAACATTTATCCAATCTTTACATGTAATGCTTAACTGCTAAACATACCATCTCTATGCATTACAATTTTCATCTGCCAATGTTGCCTTTGCAAATCTAGCAGTGAGTGTCAGCCTCTAGCTCGACAGTGCGATAGCTTGAAACCAAGCAGGTGGATTTGTGCAGAATACTATGCAGCAACCAGTGTTTAACACATTCATTTTTTACTGCACACATGTAGTTCTCAAGAAATGCATCATGGATTTGCAACAATCAGCAGTGCGAGGTTACAGTTACTGGCACAGCGATTCAATTTAGCGTCTATAGTTTTAGCTGTCGCAAGAAAGTGAACTGGCAATGGAGGTCAAGAATGAAGAAAGTAAGGACTCTTACCTGTAGCCCATAAAGCGTGGTGCAAACTTCTGTATTTGGCTGCGAAATGCCTGTGGGCTGATCGCATATTCACCATTGCTGCTCCTCCAAATTGACTTCATTAATGTTGCGAAGGCTGAGAGAAATGTAAAAAACACTTGAATCAGTGAAATCTGAAGAAGTATTCACTGTTTTCTCCAAGTGAAAGATACATCCATAAACAGTTCAACCTTGCAATAGAAGCTCACATGCAACATCAAAATACATTTATTTATTTTAGATATGCCTTACATGCATATAATATTTGCTGTATGCTGATATCAGCAAGGAACACATTCTAATTATGTACAATAATGAATTATAATATAGCCATGTTTGTCACATTCTCGGTACAAGACCTACCTTGAAAATATTTCAGAGGTCATTAAGTCTATCCCTAGTTGTCACAGCAATCTGTTTGATATAACTTCCAACAAGCAAGCAAACTTTTGTGGTGCAATTGTGTACTGCAGTCTATATTGCGTTTTTGCTTTTGCCTGGAAAGAGCTGTTAAGAAAGCGAGGTATTCAAGAATAGTTAAAACATGCAGGACATCTCTTAGACACATGAATAAGCTGCTCTGCTATATGTATATCATGAAAATCACCATACAAATAATGAAACAACGGCTTATATAGACTGAAAAAGCACTGCAGGTGCAACTGCCCACAAAATATTTCAAGGGCAGTGCTCGGTGAAGTGCCAGTACCAATGCCATGCACTGAAGCAAACGTACACAGGTGCAGCGACGCTCAGAGGCATGGCTTCGTGTTGCGAGCTAATTAATTTTGACCCACCAAGCCTGCGTCTGGAGCAGTGAGATGATATTTTCCATCTGTATCGTTGCTGCGGCAAGCCAGCTGCGGTTTAGTGTGTAGCATGCAAACACTCCATCGTAGACTCCAATAAGCATTTCCGTCTACATGCGAAAACAAACGACGCAATGCCACATGTCCAGGCTTCGCAGCGCTGGTGCAGAGCTTGTTTTGATGCACAGCTGCACAGGCACTACACAGAGTACATTCAGGTGTTCACGTGTCCCACAGTGATTTGTATGCAATTGTACGTGGTTCATTGAAAGCCTGACAAAGCACAAACTGTCTCAGTTTGCAAACTTATGGCGATACGCATTAAAAAAAGAAATAAACCACTGCACACTGGTGTTAAAAGAAAATCTCAAGAGACTCTACAACAATCCAAGATTTGAAAGCTCTAGTCTTGATGCTTATGTGCTAGTATCGCAATTCTCCGCTGTCTTATAACACCAGACTGTTCTTAAAATTTGATGCTGCACCCAAATTTCAAGAAACACCCAAACCATGCACTTTTTCTCAGGCTTTTTTGTAACCAAATCGAATCAGAATAAGGTCTCAAGTAATAAATGCAGGAGTAACAAAAGGCAACTGTGTTCCTCTGTTGTGGCACAAAAAAAATTGTGTCTCAGATGATTCGAGAAAACATGGGTACGTATTTTTCTTTTTCGTCGGCTAGAAAATGATGATCGTTGCTAGCTGTCAACACACAATCAATGCAAAACTAGAGTCCCTCACATGATGAAAGTTTACAAGATGAGATAAGTTGAGGGTGTAAGGGAATGGCTTAACTTCAACGGAACATGCCAGATCTTCGGTCAACATTGTCATTGCGACTCGCCCACACACCTTCAAAAAGTGCCCCCTTCATGGAAGAGGTGCTGGTGTTGATCTCGGAGACGTAGCCGTCCTTCAGGCAATACTCGAGCAGGGGTCGAGTGTGTGCCAGGCATTGCACTATCGAGTTCATAAAGCACTGCGACAAACAATGATATAAACATTACCACAAAGTCACACTATGTTAGCACTAAAGCAACAACATTGACATAAGTTCACTCAGACATTCTGTCACTCTTCGGTTCTTGATTTCATGGCAAGAAGTAAGAAAACGAAAAACAAAAGCTTCAATTCATTCTAATTTTGCACTGAAATACCAATTTCTTTAGCAAGACATAACAGACTTCTAAGTATCCTCTTCTATATAAGTCGTCGTGGAACAAACTCTCAATACTTGCCACATTTAGTCTTCAACTTATTTCTTTAGAATGCAACATTACTCGAACTCATTTTCAATGAGAGAAGTTTAAATAAGCCCGAATAGACGCCATCAAAATCCAAGTCAACATGGCAATCTGGGGCAAGCTGGTTCAGCAATTTTGCAGTGTAATCGCCATGCGTCTTTCTCTTGAGCCTCTTTTTGGGTTCGTCAAGAAGCTCTGCTCATGGTAAGAATGCCGTTTTTGAAACTGTAAGTGTAAGCTTTTGACAGAGATCAAGTAATTTTTTTTAATGTCTAAATATAAGCCTGCCAAAAAGCATGACTACATAAGAATAATCGTCGTGTGAAGAGTCAGGTTAAAGAGACTCTATTGGAACAAAATGCTGGTTCATGATGTAAACGTCACATGGGGCTTGTGGACACAAGTCGAGGCAAAGGGAAGTGTGCTTGTGCTGGCAGCGAAGGTCCCTTCTTGACAGCAAGGCAAGACAGCAATTAAATTTCTAGTACCTCCACTAATCGTCAACAAATTTGAAAAAGAATTCATTGACCCTCCCCAGATGTACCCTACAACTCCCACAGTATAATCGAGATCACCAATAAGACCTATTGAGTGGGTCCTTCAACAAGCAAATACAATGTCAAAGCTCAATCAAGCTTATGTACTAATAGCCACTAATGTAGTGCTCTAACTACCAAAATTTGTTACTAAGTACGGTGAAATTACAGCCAGTGTACATAATGTGGCAAATTGTGCACATTTCCCATCCCTTGAACAAAAATGTCTGGTTTCAGCACCTACTTCTGTCCATAATTCCTTCACGCACAGTGCAGCAGTTAATAACAGTAGTAATTGTCGGGTTTTATGTCCCAAAACCACGATATGATTATGAGGAGAGGGTACTGGAGGGCTCCGGAAATTTTGACTGTCTGGTGCTTCAACGTGCACCTAAATCTAAGTACACTCAAACCTCATTATAACAGTCACATATGCCACGAAAATAACTTGGTTATATCAGAAAATTCGTTATAAACGTTTATTCGTAACACTATTTCTGACAAGGCTATTCCTAATTTACTTCATTATAACCGATAATTGGTTATATCCGTGTTCATTATATCGAGGTTTGAGTGTACACGGGCCTCTAGCATTTCACCTCCATTGAAATGGGGCCGTGGCGGCTGGGAGTCAATCCCGCGACCTTCGGGTCAGCAGTTGAGCACCGTAACCACTAGACCACCGTGGCGGGTTACAGTGCAATAGTTCCGTGCTACGATGTAATGTGGCCATACTAGCTGCATAATTTGATCTAACATAGTAGTGCAGTGGTTTGACCATGCTGTTTCTGTTCTTAAAAGATGCTATGCTACATTGAGGGCACAAGTCGCTCAATAATGAGAATGTGTCGCATGCAATGCAAAACACGTCTGTACGAACATTAGCTACTTTTGTCAGGAACATATGACGGATGATGCAACTGTTTGAAGCTACTGCACAATACACAATCTGCACAGGAAACTGGCAACATGGACATGACGTGTACAAGCCATAAAACAGCAGCTTCGACAGGCCTTCATATCATTCACAAAATAAATGTGTACCTTGATGAAGATCAACGATGTTCTATTAGTGAAAAATATTGAAGTAACAGTGATGGCCGACTTATACGGATGTATCACAGCTGTTACTAAATGAGGTTCGTTTTGTTTCATGCAGTACTAATCACAGGCTGTCGACACTTGGTCTACACTCGCAAAAACTTTTGTCGTGAGACAGCTGAAGGTAACGCTTTGATAAAATAAGAATCGCTTAGAACAACTGAATTATAGCAGCCACGACTTTGACAAGACTGTATCGCAAATGGAAGCCTCCAATCCCAGATATTTTTGTCAAAGCCCTGAATGATATGGGCAAGAAAATTAACACAGGTTTTGAACAAGGCATTTCACAGCAACAAATGTTACATCAAGTCAATGCAGCTTACAAAACCAATGTGTCAACAACACGGTGCTATGCTGCGATGTTCAACTGTGGCTCGAGCAGTGGAAATATATTATTAAAATGAAGAATATGCTTACATAAGGCAGTCAGGGTTCCATGGCTTTTAAACATTCAGTATTAATGTTTTGTATGAAATTAACTTAGCGGCTCAGATGCCGTGCTGCTAAGCTCAAAGAAGTGGTTTCGATTTGCAGCAGCGGTGACTGCGTTTCAATGGAGGCAAAATCGGAAAAAGGCAAGAGTACTTGAATTTAAGTGCATGGTAAAGGACACCAGGCGTTAAGAAATGATCAGTAGCACCCATCTACGGTGTACCTCCTAATCATATTGCGCTTTTGGCACGTGAGAAACCCAGAATTTAATAGAACTCGATTTAATGACATTAAGGATGGCAGGTATAATGACATCAAATGTTGCTCACTGTGTTGCCAAGGTTGCGCAGCCCCAGTGGAGCCTTGTCCAAGTGATCTCTTGATCGTGAGCTCCCGACACTGACCCCACTTGAGCTTTCCTGTATAGAGAAAAGAAACACACAAACTAAGTGTGATGTGTGAAGAGGATTCTATGGTATTGCGAGACAAACAGGGCGTGAACGCACAGAAAGTACTCATCCTGGCTAGCACACTGTGCGGCTGGCAGATTTCTGCACGGCTTCAATGACCGAAAGTAGTTCTGAGCAATGTAGGCAATTCTGTTTCCATCACTGTCACAAAACAAGCGACTGTGCATTCTGACCTAATTTGTATATCACAGCCAAGCGTGCTATAGTTATTATACATCACTTTACGTGGAAAATACTTTTTCTGGTGTGTGTAAACGCTTCCACTTGAATTTAACGACGTGCTTGCACGAGGGGATAGCGCAGAGAAATGAAATGTATCAACTGACGTGCAGTTTTTCTCAAACAAGCTAAACATCAGGCACACACCGTCGAACGTTACAGAAATGGCGCATAAAGGAAGTTACACGTTTCATACATCGACAGACATGCGTGGTAAAATAAGCAAATATATGCGTGTTTTTATGTATGTACGTCATTACCCGTGGCGCAAACGCCAAAGCGTGAACCGCGCCCCCTTCGTAGAATCATGAAGCTATAAACTGGTGACGCCGAAGTTTTCCCCTCATCAACGACACAATTGAGAGAAATCACTGCCTGTATCATTGCACATGAACAGTATGAATATTCGACCGAATCCAAGAAACAATGAAATTTCGAGCGAATTTCACCGTGCATTCAATCTGGCCGAGAACCACTTACGAAGAAAATCACATTCCCGCTCCAAAGAGAATTTGCACGCTTATAGGTTTGCGGAGAATGGGGCGAATCATCACATACGAAGAACTTCTTCGATACAGCCCACTTGATTTGCATGGCGTGCCGTCCAATGTGCGCGTCGTCCCGTCGGTGATATCCGAGTCTTCACGGTGCAGTAGTTCGTCGGGAAGGTGGGTACACACACCGGCGCGGAAGAACTACAGTGCGGCACACGACCGATGGGAACACCGCCGTCGGCTACTTGCGGAGCGTAAAGCCGGCATGCGTCGGGCGTCGCTCAAGTAGAGACCGCGACAACGAAGCTTCCGAGGAACCGCTTTCAGCTGGGAGGCGCACACTGTGGGTCGCGATCGGCCGACGGCACGCCGAGCGATCGTAGTGCGATCTCCGAGCAGCAAACGACGCCGACGCCGCCGACAGCTAGCGCCGCAAGAAGCCGACTGAGAAGGCTCGCACAATCCAAGGTCGCGTAAAGGATTCGCCCTTTATCGCGCGACGCTGCGCCGCCACACCAACCACCGTCGGAGGCACAAAGTATTCGTCATGCGCGAGAGCGGCAGCGAATAAAAAAGCAAAAAAAAAAAAAAAATCTCGTCGCTGCTCGGCCGGAGACACTCTAGCCGGAGCGCGGCACAAGTGCAAAGGCGCTGTAGCAACGGGAGTTCTCACACTGATGACGTCAGCACCTGTGGGCGCGCGCGCGCTGAACCGAAAGCGCGCGCTGGCAGCTGCTTTCTCGACACAGACGCGTGCAAAGTAAACGATACAGCGGGACGGATCGTCTCTAAAAAGGCGGTGGAATCCGCTTCCGACCGGGCACAACTCGGTGCCTGCGTCAAGTGTCCTTATGAAGATTATTAAGCAGCTTTAGAATACGGTACGCAAAGAAAGCGTTCGTTCCGTACTTACGCTATTTCAGTCAGCGTGGGTACCCAAGGGGATAGCGTATAGCGCATGCGCAGTGGTGACAAACGCTAACGCAAAGCTTTGCGCACCCTATTCTAATTCTAAAGCTCTACGCCCCGCCACAGTTATCAAAACGGGGACGCGCGTAACGCATGCACGACACCTAACGAACGCAATGCGCCGTAATTTTATTGCTTTGTTTCACGCATGCCATTTTTTTTTTGTTCGTTTGCTAATTTCCCGATGCGGACTTCACCGATCACTGTCACAACACGCCGACGAACGCCGCACACGTGCTTTGGGCGTGAGAAAGCGGACGGGATTGGGCGAGGAGCGACCGAAGAATCTCGGCGGCCGCCGCGCTGCGGGGCAAATTCCTTTGTTCAGGTGTTTAAAAAAAGAAAGCAAATAAGAGGAAAAGAGAATGCGGTGGTGAGGAGGGGTTGGCAGAGAGCGGCCGGGCAAGTGACGCACGCTCGCTACGCGAGACACGGAGCCGCAGTGGCGGCGCATGCGTCGCGCGTAAACGACGCGCCGCCAGCCAGCCCTCGCTGGTATCGCTTTGGCACGAGGATGTCATGCCCCCATCAACGCGGCGTCGCTGCAGCGAGGATCAACGATATGTGAACGCAGTCCGCTCAGCGGAACCATACGCGCTGAACGCCCCGCTTTCCGCTATTATTTCCTCCTCCGACTGCTGCTCATCTCCATTCCTTGACCGACGTTTGACGCACGTGGTAGAGGCGGGTCGCAATGGCGGACACCAAAATAATAAAAAGAAACGCAGAGCGAAAATGTCCTGCTTTTCGTCTGCGTGAACACTTGGTGCTAATGGAGAGTTTTAGAAAAGGGTACGCAAAGCTTTGCGTTAGCGTTTGTCGCCCCTGCGCATGCGTTGTACGCCATCCTCTTGGGTACCCACGGCCCCCGTATTCAGAAACGCTCCTTGACTTAAACTTGACTTGCCACCGCCTCGAGGCAGTGCGTTTGAAACGCGTTTGTGCTGCCTTGGCACCTAAGCGCGTTCGAAACGCGTTGAAGGCGGTGGCAAGTCAAGTTCCAAGTCGAAGAGCGTTTCTGAATACGTGTTAGCGTGCTTACGGAGCGAACGCTATCTTTGCGTAATGCACTTGACAAAGGAATGGTATTTTCGCTCGGCGCACGTATAACAAACGCTGCAGCCAATGGATGATAAGCTGTCCACTATAACCGGCTTCAATGTTTTCAGGCCA
The DNA here is from genome assembly GCF_013339695.2 of Rhipicephalus sanguineus. Classification (NCBI taxonomy): domain Eukaryota; kingdom Metazoa; phylum Arthropoda; class Arachnida; order Ixodida; family Ixodidae; genus Rhipicephalus; species Rhipicephalus sanguineus. The sequence continues at coordinate 82,322,279 of NC_051180.1, forward strand.
TACAATCGGGCTACGAGGGTTTATGAGGATTAATAATCGTTCGTGCAGTCACACAAGTGCCACGGCCGCTACATTTATGTAGCGGCCGTGCAAGTGCGCTCGCTGCAGCCTCCGATTTTTAATTTGAAGGGAGGAGGCCGCATTCTTGGTAGGTGAGCGAGGCAGGCACCGCGACTTGAAGGTGAGGCATCCCTAATTAAGGGTGCGCAGATTGCATCCTTTATAGTTACAGGTGACGTCTAAACAAGAACTTACGACGCGACGAAAGAAAGCGAATTCTTTCCGCCATGACAACCGAAACTGTCAACGAAGATAGAGGACGACACATGTGTCGAAGGCGCCGCGCCTCACGAAAAACGCCCGCGAAGGTGAGTGCACGAGCTTCTCGCCTGTACACGCGGGCTGTGTCGCTGTTTTCTCCTTCACAGTTCTCCCACAATAGCGTAAAGAAAAATATTACAGGTGAAAAAGGCCAACGACGCGCTTCCGGCACGTGTCGAGCGCGTAGGCGGGCCGATTTGGTACAGCGCGGAAACACAAACAAAAAGCACGTTTCCGTGCTCCATTAATGTTCGCGACGCGCGAGGATTTTCGGGATGTGACCAAGCGGAAATGCAACAGAAACTTCCGGGCAGCCTCTTCTAGTTCGGTGATGTTTCGCGAGCTCGAAAACGCCTGCAGTCAGGACGTATACGCGAGCGTTTTTCAGTTCAAACCGGAAAACGCCGCAATCCGAAATCCGGTAATAAATGCTGACGAAGGTTGATGCTCTAGGGAAATCTCAGAACTGAGGACAGCCAATGTCCCATAACAATGCTTTTTCTCTCGCTCCAAACGCATTTGTACTGCGCGGGAGAGAGATCCGTTATCGAGTGAATAGTTGGGCGGCCAATATCGCGCCCAACCTGCACGTTTCTGCATATCAAACTTTTGTGTAGATGTGGCAAGAACACGTACATAAAAATCAACTCCCGTATCTTCCGCCATTATTCGTTTAATCAAGAGATGGACCCGATGCCCCTAATTGTTTTAAGGGGTCAGAAATAGCTTCGCACCTAACCGCTCAGTGCGATCGGTCCGGCTATCTTTTCCGATTTAAGCTTCGCAAAACGCGTTTCCGCTCGTGACGTCTGGCAACGTCATTCGAATAAGGCGAGTACAGCCACAAGCGAACTGCACGACTGGGTTATGCTATCAATTACTGACTGTCTGGACAATGGGCTTCACAGAATACAAGGTCGCACGCGGAAACGGCAGCAGCAAGAGCGCACATCTCTGCATGCTCTTCATAAACTCCGCTATTAGAATCTTATACAGGGTGTTTTTTTTTATTTTTTTAGAAAATACATACTTTTTATAAAAATTCTGTAAGGCACCTGTAGGCATCAGTAAGGCACCTGTAGTTTTCGCACACGAACTTCACGTCGCGGCGGAAATACTTTTGCCGCAGTTAAAATCGCACTGTTGCAACTAATTAACAACAAAAAAATAAACTCGTTAACTTTTTAATTATTGAGCTGAGGGCAGGTGTTTATATTACAAAGTCGTAATGCGTGCCAATTTCTGGTTTACCTATATTTTAGGAATCACAAAAGTTGTACGTAGTTCGAGATATTCGCCATCGAATTTCATGGGTGAAATCGAAACTGATCGCGCAAGGTGTGCACGAAGCGCGACCATTCTTCTACGTCAGACCGGAACTACCCGTCACAAGGGTGTGGCGAAATTTGAATGAAGGCGCGCCGCGACCGTAAGTTTCCGTGAAAAGCTGCAAGTCATCTCACTTGTGCCCGCGCGTAGCCTTCCTTTTGCGCGTAGTGTTTGGTGCTTATCCTTTCGAACTGTACACAAGAAAACCGCAATATCAAATATTTTCTTTGTTTGGGAAGCATAAAACTTTGAGGGAGCCACTTCAGCGCTTCTTCTTGCAGACGAGTGGAATAGTTTGTCGCGCCTCTTTATACTTTAAGAAATAAACAGATAAGCACCACCCATCGCACGCAAACATTAAGCTGTCTACTTGTGTATTTCAGAATGCTTGCCGATTTTTTTTTTTTTTACCAGAGTCAGCTTCGGCGCGCCTTCGTTCAAATTTTGTCACGTGTCGTTCCGGTGTTCCGGCGCGCTTCGTGCGCGCCGTACGCGATCAGTTTCGATTTCGCCCTTCAAATTCTACTATGAATATCTCGAACTACGTGCAGCTTTTGTGATTTCTAAAAAATGGGTGTGCCATAAATTATCATGCACTACAACTTCCTAATATAAACAACTACACTCAAGTCAATAATTGAAAAAAAGTTAATTACCGAGTTTTTGTTAATTAGTCGCAGCACCGTAAGTTCAGCTGCGGGAAAGTATTTTCGCCTCAACATAGAGTTCATGCGCGAGAACGACAGGAGCCGGTCATACAATTTTTGTAACAAATCTGTATTGTCTAAAAAAAAAAAAAAAACCCTGTGTGTATCCGGCTCAGTGCGCAAAAAAGCAATTATAGATGCCTACACGATGTCAAAGAAAGAGGTCTGCACAGCTGTACATTGTGGAGGTTATTGCAGGGGCACTGCTCTTATCGAAGCTGGCCTCTTGTCCTCTTATCAAACTGGCCGACGCCGGACTAAGGTTCCAGAGGGGTCTCGTATATACACTATATACAGTGCAGAGATAACATCGGTCATGCCGCATAATAGCCACTCCATGTACGCCGAAGCTGTCGAAATAACGAACCAGACCAACTTGACCGCTCCTTATCGCGAGTGGCTGCACCCGTGGAACGATACACAGAAGCCCTGTATGCAGATATCAAAATGGTTCGAGAAATAAAAAGATAACGTACGTTGACGCGGAGGACAGCCGCTGACACGTGTCCGCTACCGCGCAGTCTTTGAAGGTAGAAGGCGCTACTTAAGATGGTGAATTTTCGAAACTGTGACAGGCAATACAATAACTGTTGAGGTTTTACGTCCCAAAACCACGATATGATTATGAGAGACGCCGTAGTGGAGGGCTCCGGAAATTTTGACCACCGGGGGTACTCTCGCGTGCACCTAAACTAGGCACACGTGTGTACTTAGCTTTATGCAACTTGCGTAAGACAGTACGGCGTTCCTCTTCTTTGAACGCAACAAGCAACACATTTCGTTATAATATGTACCTTCAGGTAACACTTGGAACACCGGCTACGCCTTCGATAGAACATGCGCCGAGCTCCCGCCCATCTAAAGAAAGAAAGAAAGAAAGAAAGAAAGAAAGAAAGAAAGAAAGAAAGAAAGAAAGAAAGAAAGAAAGAAAGAAAGAAAGAAAGAAAGAAAGAAAGAAACCACCCAAATAGCGACAGAGTAAGGAGCATGTGGGTTGAAGAAATGGGGGACTGACAAATACCACAAAAACTACGCCACCGATGTCGTCACCACTGACGCCAAATTAATTAAATTCGAAATAAAGCCCATGCTTCATAAAAAAAAGTTTGACTACGTCTACGCTACCACAAGGACGAAGAGTACAGTGGTATTATAAAGGGAACACGCCGAGAGGAATGGCAAAGGGAAACGCCCATATAACACGCGGACGCGTATATAAATATGCAAAGGGCGCCCACTTTACAATCACTTCTCGTGTCCGAACGAGGAAAATCTCACAGGCTACGTGCATTTTATATAGAGGAAAGCCTCTCGTCTCCAGGAAAGGGCATGTGCCAGCAGCGACGTCACTGACAGTATATATACGTATACCACATTATACTGCAGCTATTAACGAGAAACCGGCTGGTGCATTCCGGCACGAAAGTCACTTAAGCCCTTCCCTCTCCTATTCGCCCGTCTCGTTTCCTTCCTTCATTGCTCAAGCCGTCTCACGCAGCAACGATAGAGTGATCTTTCGCATATATAGTATATGAGGGCCGCGTTCGATAAACGGCGCACGAAGGTTACTTAAAACTGTGCGCACAACCCCGCGAACACAGATGAAAAGGCAGCAAGTATTTACTAGCTGCCATCAAGGGCAATTGCTCTGTGGTCGCCGTAACACCGCACAGCGAGAAGAGACTGTCGAGGGGGGAGCAACTCGCGCATGCTGCGCGCGTAGATATAGATCCACCCAGAGCGCACATAGCATAACTTGGGCCACGACTTGAACGCAGTGAGAGCGACCTTGTTGCAACGACTCGCGATTGCTATGTTCTGTAGGGGAAAATACGGTTTAAAAAGTAAGAAATATACGCTGTTCGTCCGAAAGGCGCAAAAACATGGTGCACTCACGCCCCTCGGGTGGCTGTCGAAACGATTTATTAATGTAGTGTAAACCAGAGTGTGAAACAAGGACCTTCGCGAGAACCTCCGTGTATACGTGAGGGACGGTCGCTTCATTTCCAGCCGCTTTCGGCAGAGGCACATCAACTGCTACTCTTCGAGCTGTATAACCGCAACCGCAGCGTTCGTGCACGTACAGGCGAATGTCCACGGTGCATTGCGTAGCGAGCAATTTTGTCGTGTCGACAATATTTGTCGAGAGGAGAGAGAGAAAGGGAGATGCCGCCTTCTCGGGATATGAGGTATCCCCGCAACACCGAGCGCCAGGTCGGGATACCTTTCTCCCTGTTAAGAAAGGCGGAGACAGCACTGCCCGGCGGCACTGGGAATCGAACCCACTACCTCCCGCATTGGAGGCGGACGCTCGAACGACTCGACCACCGCTACGGTGTCGATTCACTTCTGAGCGATAGTGGTAGGTATGTACCACTCACTCTCAAAAACGAAAAGGGCGTTGAACCTTTCCAGCGAGGTTGTGGCGGTGTTCTAAATATAAGAGTACCTTCTATTTGGCTCGCGCGTTCATTACCATATGTTTTAAGTGGACGGGTTGGTTTGCAGCGTCACGATTCGCCCGGATCTCTAGAGCACACTGTTTGACAGCGGACGTCATGAAAAAAAAAAAAAAAAAAAAAAGTGCGCAGCTGTTTCGACCGAATGAGTACGCAACCGTTTTACACACTACAGCTGTGTCTTTAAATACGCATTAACTATTTTATTATGAAAGCTACTTCCCCGCTTGTTGTGTAAACGACCTCCAATAGTTTCGATGAGGTACAGCAGGCTCTGGAATATAGCGAACACTGCAGTTTGCTTACAAATCGAGTACGGTACTTTTCGTGCACAGAAAAGACATCAGTTTCAATGACGTACACTGCGGAGGAGTCGTGACGAAAGCGGTTTGTGTTTGCCACCGAGCATCTAAATTCCCGATACGAATATGCGTAGGCGGTGATATGCGCGCTGAAGTATATAAACTTTTAAATGTGCGCGCTGGGATTCGACGATCACGTCGAGCGCCGTGTTTGCCAACGTACGCTATTTAAAGATGTGGATAAGGTCGTCCCACAAGATAACTTGTGGCTAAAACTGAAAGAAAGAAAGAAAGAAAGAAAGAAAGAAAGAAAGAAAGAAAGAAAGAAAGAAAGAAAGAAAGAAAGAAAGAAAGAAAGAAAGAAAGAAAAAGAAAGAAAACGAAAATCAGCTGCTCTTCGGTTATTGTCGACTAGACAGTGTCTGTAGGCAGCGCAAACAGATTGCCATCCGCTCATGCGATTAACGTCCAGTGCGTGCATGAAATGCGCATTCAGAATGAGAACTGCACGCAGTACAGCTTTTTTTCTTTCTTTTTCTGTCGGTTTGTCTCCTTCACTTGGTGTCGAAAGCTCAGCGTCCTCTATTGTACTCGGTCGGCAATAACTGCCGTTTCTTCGTGTTGTACTCAGAAATGAAGGAACAAATATTGCAGCTTCCAACCTCGAAGAGAGCTCATCTCGAGTACGAAATTAAAATTCGATCCTCCCTATCCCATGTAGCTTTTCGTATTCCCACTCAGTTAAAGTTTTCCACGACGCTATCAGCGCGCAGAACGCGACGAAAAACAATTTTTCTATCCCACTTTTTATACGTACTTCCAGAGAGGTGCGCCGTATAATTAAACGGAAACACCGAGAACATTGCCGATGCATTGCTACACTTCCGCTGTGTTTTGCACTTACAACGGAACGTTTCCTGCTGCCGTGCTATGATCTGAATTTTCCGCAATGTACCAAAAACACCCCCGTATGCCGTGTGCGCATGGAATCTTCCTTTTTCTCTTACTGCAGTTTTGTATGAATCTTTGTTACAGCATGATTCAGGGTTGTTCCACCATCCCTGCATTGGCATTAACCAACACTACAACATTAGCGTGCATGACCCGCTGCAGGTCGCGGGATCGAATCCCGGACGCGGCGGCCGCATTTTCGATGGAGGCGAAAATTCTAGAGGCCCGTGTACATAGATTTAGGTGCACGTTAAAGAACCCCAGGTGGTCAACTTTTCCGGAGCCCTCCAATACGGCTTCTCTCATAATCACATCGCGGTTTTGGGACGCTAAACCTCAACAATTATTGTTAACATTAGCGTGCATGTACTATCTAAGTGAGTATATAAAAGAATTTTCGAATTATAAACAACGAGAGTCAGTACCGGCCCCGACGGTCGAATTACGATTGAGGCGAAATGCTACAGGCCCGTGTAATGTGCGATGTATGTGCATATTAAAGAACCTCAGGTGGCTGAAATTTTCGTAGCCCTCCACTATACGGCGTGTCTCATAGCCATATCGTGGTCTGGGCACGTGAAACCCCTCAAATTATTATGCATTATAAAAAGAGGTGCATCACTACAGAGCTTCACAAGGCGGTGTGTACCAACAAAGGCAGAACAAGTAATAAGAATTTCGCCTCGACGATGTCGAATTTCGTTGTGTCGGCATTTCCAGTGAACTGCGGGGCTGAAAAGATCGCAAATTCCACAATACGGCGGCACTGCATGCCTAATTGGCCAGAATAGAACCGCAGCTTACTTTTAAGCACATGTAAGACCACGATTCTCTGGAAAGTGGGTCATGGCCGATGCCACCAAGATTGTTCTGCTTAACGTTTAAACACTTTCCTACGCTTCGGCTGAGATATTCAAAACAAAAACGTGCCGCTTTGCAGCATCTCTCCTTTGCACCACCATCTATTTTCCAATCAGCAGGGCTTCTTCGTTTTATCACTCTCGTATCCGCGTTTCGATCGAATAACTGGAGGCAGGAATACGATAGCAAGCGCCCGATCGCTATCGCGGCCATTCGTTCTACCAGTTCCTGCAGTTTCCGGCAAAAGAATGCTACCATACTACAAGCGCTCAATCTTTTGGTCTATAAAATTCCCCAGTGCCCATAACTTACTGAAAAAATTATGGTGTTTCATGTGCTAAAACCACTCTGATTACTTGAGACGTCGTTTTCTCCCACTGAAATTTGGCCGCCTGTGGCGGAGAACCGAAGCTGCGCCCTCACACGCCGCGGTGGTCTAGTGGTTATGGTGCTCGACTGCTGACCCGAAGGTCGCGGGATGGAATCCCGGCCGCGGAGGCCGCATTTTCGGTGGAGGCGAGAATGCTTGAGGTCCGTGTATTTAGATTTAGATGCACATACGGCCTCTCTCATAATCATATCGTGCTTTTGGGACGTAAAACCTCAACAATTATTATTATTATTATTACGAAGCTGCGCCCTCGAGCTTAGCGTCGCAACACTTGAGCCGATAAGCAACTATTCACTTCGAAAACTTCAAGCCTCGTAAGTGTACGTCGACATTTACCGCCGGATATGGGTGCCGTTTGTCCGTGGTTAGTCCAAAGCAAATTTAGCCTTTACTACTCGCACTTGGGTACAGTAAATATACATGCGCTTCTGGCCCCGTGGCGAATCCCATTAAGTAACTTCGCGTCTCATGCTAAGAAGCCCTCTTGCAGGGACGACACGCACTTCCGACGCGGAGGGCCCACGACGAACGCCGACAGGGCGGCGCGCGGGACGCGCTCGCTGAGGCATGGCGGGGCCCGACGTCCCGGAGACCATCCGCCAAGCCCTCAGCAAGAACTCCAGAAGCATGTCGGTCAACGTTGGACGTGCAGCCAGCGTGCCTCGCCAACGGCACGGATCGCGACCACAAACCTCGAAGAACTCGATCAAAAGGGTCCGAGCCTCGTCACAGGCGCGTCACCTGGAGGACAGCGAACGCAATGCTGCAACCACGCGATCCTGCTTTGTGCGCCTTTTGCACAGACTCGGTCAAATGTGGGCGAACAAGCGAATAACGCCACGACGTGGTGCCGAAGTTTGTACGAGAGGACTCAAGTTCTTAAAGCCACGGCAAAGAGAACTGTAATGGTGGCTCCAGGACTAGACATTCGCCATCAAACGTCAATCAGTTCCAAGTCTCCATCACCACGCGGCCCATCTGCCTTGTTTGGATTCCTACACACAATCATTTGTGTTATCTTTCATCTCTTCTTATCTATCTTCTTCGTTATCCTTCAGGACAAGTGTCCCTTAACCAACCAAGGACGCCCATAATTAAACCCCCTACATTTCCTCCTTCGTCGTTCCTTCTAGGTGCTTGGCCTATATCCAAGTATGTATGTATTTTTAGGAAGGCTGCGACGTTTCTTTTTTTTTTCGACATCGATCATGTTTCTTCGCAACGAAAGCGCATTGCGAAAGTCTGCGTCGGAACAGGAGTCTTTCGAGAAAACAAGCGCAGACGAACGACCACGCGTCTTCGCAGGGCGCAGCGAAAGGGAGATGGAGAGCGGGGCCAAAAATTAAAAAAAAAAAAGCAAAGAAAAAGAAAGATGGCACTCACCCCGTAAAATGTCAACGATAGACCGAATTCGAAGACGCTGCCATCGTCGGAAAGACTAATTCATATTCAACGAAACAATGAGCGCTTTTAGAATGTTTCAATCCGCGCCTGCGCGCGAGAGTCGATCCCTTGCGACCATAGGCGTGCGCAGGGTTCCCCATTAGGGGGGGGGCGAAGATTCGTCGCAGCGCCCCCCCCCCTTTTATAAGTAATGTACGAGGCAGATTTTGCGCCCCCCCCCCCTCTTAGGTGACTAGGGGGATCAATGTATGGGGCAGATTTTGCGCCCCCCTCTTAGGTTATTAGGGGGGGAGGCCGCCCCCCCCCCCCCTGTGCGCACGCCTATGCTTGCGACATCCATCCACGAGTCGAGCCATCGTGCGACACAAAATGGCGAAACGTGTTTCGCGCCGTCGTCGTGTATACAGAGGTCAGTGTTACTTACAAGTAATTCACGACTGTTAGTTGTTTGTCACTCGCGTCCGACGTCAAACGACATGTGATGATCACGCCCTCACGACACTTTCAGGAACGTGATTGAAGGTGCAATGCCCGCACTATGCAGTCGTCTCGCGTGAAACGTACAGCTTCTCCTTGATCAACAATATCTTGACGCAGGACCATTCAACGATACGTCTTATAATTGCAAAATTCGCCTATAATACAGACAACGTATATACGGTATATTATGCGGCGACACAAAAAAGCCCCTTGGGCGTAATCACAATTTCTTAGGAGACTTCTTGCTGGAAGCCTGCTTACAAGCTACCTTTCGATACACAGAGGTTAACGATAGCACGAACGCTTTCCGTACCCACGGGAGCTCAGAGAGGCGTGTTCTCTCTTACAAGAGTGAAACAACAGAACGTCTACGTCACATATCGATGTGGCGGCAAAGGCCCACAACTCAGAATGTCCCGAAGACAAGGGAGCGAAGCGGCGACACTGAAAATGGCATTCTATAGAACGAGCACGTGCAGCCGCCACGAAAAAGAAAAAAAAAATATCTTTTGAATTCGAAGTTCCGTTAGCGACTAATTTTCAATTTTCTGAGTGCATTTACAGCCGCACTAAGCGCGCCACCTCATGCATTCATTAAAGCCTCGTGCTTCAAAAATAAATGAAGTTTGCTCAGACTAATTGCTTGCCGGAACCTGTGAAAGGTTGCCGATTCGTCACACGTCCGTGAAAACACACGATGTAGCGACCTGTCAGCGACGTTGTTATAACAACAACGTCGCTGACAGCCCTGCACCGTGTGCTCTTCACGGACGTGTACTTTATAGATACGGTATACCATATCTGAAGTAACTTAATCATGTATGCGAATAGCGCGACAGCGAGTCCCAGTGGGCAAGCACACAAGGAAAATAGGCAGCCGTGTTAAGTTTCACGGCAGCTACACGGACGGCCTACCGCGCTTTCGCAGCGCTCGCTACATGCATGCATGCGTACACATGGGAGGCGGCGCTACTAACATCCTTCCAGGAGCCCGTTTTCAGCCAATGGCGAAAGTTGACGTTTTTGAAAACGTCAACCCGGAAGAGTCGCATGAGGCAGGTCCACATGTCTCCATCGCTAGAAGATGAACCCCGCTTGCTGCCGTGAGCGCCATAGGACCCCGAACGGTGCACCGAGGGGGCTCGGTGCACGCAAGGCTCAGTGGCCCCGCCGTAGGAGCCGCCGGACAGCCGCGACTGCTTGCGCGGCTGCGACTGACGCTGCGAGTGATGCGGCTTAGGCTGTGGTGGCTGAGGCTGCTGGCGCTGCTGCCGTTGTTGGCGGCGCACGTGCGTCACAGCCCCGGCCGCCGGCGCCACGGGTTGAGACAGCGGTTGGTTTTTCAGGCTAGGGTGGTGCTGGTGGTTTCGCGGCGCTTGCTTCGGGTTCGGCAGCGCTCCTGCGCCAGTCACACAGCGTTCAGGCCTGGGTCCCCTCGAGGATGGGAACGAATCCGACCGCTTTCCTCGCGGCACGCGGGCTCCCTCATGCCTGGCACCCGAATTCGTTATATAGGGCCGCATAAAGAGCGGCAAATCGCCAGTATCTCACGAATATGGCGAGCCCCCGGGTTTTTGTTGCGTGAAATTTCAGCACAGGACAGCTCCAATCGCCAAAACAGGGCGAGAACATGGCGTGAGAAGCGAGCGGGACAGACAATTGCGGCTTCGAAAAAAAACGCGAAGCCATACAGCTAGCAAGGCGCAAATCCTGACGATGTTGACATGTCGGCTGTGCCTCAGTTCAGAAAGAAGACAGCGTGCCACGAGTGTAATGCAGCATATCCGCGCCCAAAACATTTTGCGAAAAGAAGAGACACAGCGAGGCGAGCCTTACTGCATGGCGCCGCGCAGCCAGCCCTCCTGCAGCAGGCGGGCTGCGTCCTGGTGCGCGCGATCCTGGGGACGTCGCAGCATGCACTGGCGGCGCCGGCATCGCTAGGCATCGGGATGACGGGGGCCCCGCGACGGACGGTGGCGGCGGCGGCGCCGCAAGGGGCTCCTCCCGCTGCCACTCTGGGCCTCCACCGGTGAACTTCTTCCGCGCTGTGCGACTGCACGGCCGCCGCTCCAGCTCGGCACGAGAGCCGGCTTCGTCGTCGCCCATCGACAGCGACCTCACCCGATGATGATGATGATGATGATGCTCCTGTCTGCTGACCGCCACCTTGGCTTCCTCTTCTTCGACAGAGCTGTCCATAGACACGTATGCTCCTTGTCTGTCGTTCATTTAGGTTTGTTCACTCTTTTGCGCCTCGAAAGAGTGAAGCATAAAAGGTGAAAATGGCCTTTCGAAGATGTGCACAGCGGCATCGTGGAGGACATACTAGAATCCGTTCGAATCCAAGTTCGGCCGATTACGTCAACGCCCGATTATTCTCATAAGAAGTACGTCCAAGTGTGCTTTCTGCTTGTGTAAGCAAGGTTGAAGGCGTGCAGTGCATGGGTAATACATTTAGGCAGCTGCCCCGCTCTGGATTTAGAATTTATGATGATCCGGCATATACATTCAATCAAATGGCACATACCCACTGCAGGGGACGTCGTCGTAGGAGCTTGATCGCTGACATTTTCCTTGGGGTTTTAGCAAAACAAACTCGCACATTGCGAATCAAGCCTTCAGACTTATGCAATGCGCTGCCCGATCCTATACATCTCGCCAACGAACACCGTGAAGCGCCAACAACAGCGCTTGGTCATCGCAACCAGGAGCACCCGGTCAATGTTTAAAAACAAAGAGGCGGCGGCAGCATTCAGCGGTAGCTCGTTCAGTCAAATAGTGCATCAATGTCAGGGTGTTTACAGTATCTTCCTTTGTTTTGAGCAGGTTCCGGCCACTGGCCAGAACCCCTCCATCGATCACGTGCTTTACGAACAAACGGCAGTCTGGGTCACGCGACATCGTCTCCTCCTCCTGCATTCAGCGAGGATGTCACACCGATGATACTCGCACATCGTACCGAGGGCACGTGCGAGGATGGTTATGGGACGACTGAACAGTTTATGCCTGCAATAAAGCAGACTGTGTTCTGCTCTTCCTCCCATTCGCGAAGTATACTGCGCCGCGGTTTTTGCGAAGATTCCACTCACACATCGCCACTGCATACAACGAAGGACTTTTGTGTATACGGTTAATAAAAGGTATAAAGCCTTAATACCAGTCCCAGTGATTCCAAAGCGGCTACGATCAAAGTGGCAGAGAGCAGAGTGTATATATATATATATAGTCCTCAATGCTACGCGTATTTTCTCTTAATGTGTCTCCGAGGACGCTTACAAACGTATAAATTATAGTCACGCATAGTTTCAGCAAGCTGCCTTAACGCATTCCTGTTCGTCTTGTGATCACGACCTTAGCGCACGTTATTTATTTATTTATTTTATTTATTTAACAATACTGCCAATCTCTTCAGAGATTATAGCAGGGAAGGCACATGAAAAATACTATATGTTTGCACAAGATCATATATGGTTAAAATCACAAAAAAAGTCAATATTACATACAAAATTATGCATTATACATTGCGATAGAAGAACACACAAAAACATTTTTAGTAACAAAAACATGGGCGAGATCATCGCCAAAAACAACTGCAAAAGGATAAGGTATACATTTGTAAACATAGCGTAGGATCAGCGAGTACACATTACTATTGAGAACATTGTTCAAACAATTTTATGAACAACAAAATAATCGAAGAACATGTCACTTATATGTCACTTAGAAGATAAGTTCGTCCCTAACTGTCACGCACATATGAATAAAGTATACCAGCGGTTCCACATAGAGAAGTCCTTTCCCGCGGGTCAATATGTACAATCTCTGTAAGTATAACCCTCATTTTTGCACATATCGTGAGATTCAGTATAGCAGCCTGCTTTGAATCAACAAAATGAGACCTGATGGACGCCGATATGTGACCTGATGTGACCTGATGGACACATATCGCAGCGCTAATGTTTTTTTACGAGCGATCAAGGCCACTACTTGAGCATAAGTAAACGTTCGTGACTGGCATCAGTGCATCTATTGCACGCATACGTATACCAAGGACATTTTACAAAGGTCAGTTCACTCGCATGCACTGGGTTCCACAAGTAGCGACATTTTTTTTTTTTTTGAACATATTTCTTGGTCCTATATACGTCTTGAATTAATTGCTGCACATGTCGTTCTTCAGGCTGAAGCTTTCTTGTTCATTGCGAAAGCGCGAAGTTCGAAATGATCAGGGTGCACGCCCGCAGATAACCTTCAACGCACAGAGTGAACAACTATAATGGTATGCTGTGGGATTTTTAACAATGTATACTTAGGAAGTGAAAATTAAGGAGAGAGAGCGGGAGAGAGATAAACGTTTACTTGAAACAGGCGATAAGAAGCAGCTGCTTCACAAAGAGAGAGAGAGAGAGAATTTATCGAGGAAACTAGGATCTGGGAAATTTATAATGAGGAGGCTTATGAAGAGGCGCACATGAGTGTCGATGGCGATGCATGACCATGGCAACGCACGGTCAAGATGTATATTTGAGCCGCACTCTATAGTTCTATCCGCTCTTGTATGCCCATTAGATTTTTTCCGTTATACATAACGTCTACTTAAATTCTTCAACGAGGTCGACGGCGTGAGCCTCGTTATCGCACTTTATCTAGCTTTTTTTTTTGCGGGACATTGTTAACGTCACTCAAAAATGCTACATGTGCAACGATGGCACAATTACGCAGCTAGAAACTTATGCCACATGACAGGCTTCTCTACCTCTTTCCGTTTCGTTATTTTGCCGTGCAATCCCATTGTACGCACCCCTGACAACCGCGCTATTTACTTGCAACTCTTATCGTATACGTTATCTATCCTGCCAATCAACGTCACGCAGCGCTTTTTTTTTTTTGTTTCAGGCAGGGCACGGGAAAGCTGCTTGTGCCGCCAGTCACGTCCACAATACCTCGCAGCCGCTAGCGCAATTAAAGAAGAAAGAAAAAAAAAAGAAACAGTACTGAACTCAATTTCAATTCTTCAAACGCGAACAGGTAAAAATACGAAAGTGATGTTTGAGGACAAATAATGCCGCTCCACTACTTTCGGAAAACACAGTACAGAGAGACAGAGAGAGAGAGAGAGAGAGAGAGAGAGAGAGAGAGATAGATAGAGAGAGAGAGAGATAGATAGATAGATAGATAGATAGATAGATAGATAGATAGATAGATAGATAGATAGATAGATAGATAGATAGATAGATAGATAGATAGATAGATAGATAGATAGATAGATAGATAGATAGATAGATAGATAGAGCACAGACAGCAGAGAGAAAGAAATACACAAGGGAACATTTAGGTAACAAATATAGCAAGTCCCCCATTCTCTCGGATGCCACCCAGCGATGGCGAACAGCGCACAGCGAACGTGGTCGGCGAACCAAGTAGTGCGCGAGCCACGACTATAAAAGGTATATCCCGGCTCTGCAGCGTTCGATGCGCTTATGCTTCCCACGGCGCCAAGCTGTAGCTCGCGCGCCGCTGCGGTCGATGGTATACGCCAGGGGCGCGGTCCTGCGCGGTGCCTTCCCCCTTCACTGCAGATAAGACGCAAGCACACCGGAGTGAGCTGTGTGTGTGTGTGTGTGTGTGTGTGTGTGTGTGTGTGTGTGTGTGTGTGTGTGTGTGTGTGTGTGTGTGTGTGTGTGTGTGTGTGTGTGTGTGTGTGTGTGTGTGTGTGTGTGTGTGTGTGTGCGCGTCCAGAGCAGCAGCAGCAGCAGCTGCATTAGTGTAATGAAAATCGCGGCACCATTCGTAATACGCTATACGACGCGCATACCGTATTACATACCCTGCGGTGTGTAGTGCGCGCACCCCCAATGGTCAGACATCACAATGAGCGATCTAGTTATACGCAACAGCGTAATTGAATTATCTCATACGAGTGTGATTACCAAGGGAGCCGTGGGTCCGCTATAGTGTGGGAATGTTGCGTTCGCGCTGATTTCAATGACAGTTGTTCAAACAGACTGAAGGACAGACCCTCCCCAGGAAGAGAACGAGGGTAAGTTCCTGAGATGAAAGACAACGATATCGGCCTGAGGTGGATTGCTCTGATCAGCCTCTTCGTTGAAGCTATACTATAAGGAAACGAGGACAGAGAAAACATGCAAATCACACAGCAGGACAGGTCTGCTGAAAGCCCCGCCACGGTGGTCTAGTGGTTATGACACTCGACTGCTGACCCGAACGTCGCGGGATCGAATCCCGGCCGCGGCAGCTGCATTTTCGATGGGGGCGAAAATGTCTGAGGCCCGTGCACTTAGATCTAGGTGCACGTTAAAGAACCCCAGGGGGTCGAAATTTCCGGAGCCCTCCACTACGGCGTCTCTCATAATCATATCGTGGTTTTGGGACGTTAAACCCCAGATATTATTTATTATTAGGTCTGCTGAGACCCTACAGAGCCCAGGCCCGTACGTTTTAGAAAGTCAAATGATGATGCATTTACCCAATAACACCAACAGCGTCCCCAAGATGATTTATGCCACAATTCTCAAATGCGTACCAAGGAGGCTGCTTTTTAACATTCGACGTTTAAAAAAAAAACAGACGCTAATGAAACAGCGCACCAGTACAATTTAATACATTCAAATGTCACCTATAAATGGCATCTAAAACACCTATATATACTCTATGGATAATAAGGAACCTTTCGCCCTCCGTGGATATAAACACCTAGCACATTGCTTTCGTAATAGGCGAACAGTTTATTTTAGGCAACGGTACTCGCGTTTCACCCGACACTATGGCGCACAATACGATACGAACGCGGAATGCATGTATAAGAACGCTGCAGTGAAAGCCCAACGGTACAGTGCAGTTACAGGTGCGGTAAACGTGCTTCACCTCTTGGTTGCGATGTAATTGCAGACAGGTTGACAGAGCCCGCGCACAGCAGCGGAAAATGAGGAGTTGCGCTAATAGAGGGTTTCGAAACACGGCGTCGCTGGGGTGCCAGCCCGAGTAAACCGCTTTATTGAGAGCAACCCATGCAACTTCGTAGATTGCCCATTTAGCATTATTATACGTATATCTTTCGTTCGCAAAAAGATGGCTGTCTCAAGAAGGGCAGCCTTCCGTTTGCCGTTTCCGCGTAACTGCGTCTTACGTTATATTACGTAACTTTATGCTGAAATCCGCGAGTTCTAAGTTAACTCACTCGAAGAAAAATTCAGGAGCCCTTCCTGCACGTCCTACATTGTACTTCGCTAGTGTTGGCTCCTCCCAATTTTAGCACTCTTTTTAGGTTAGCACAGAAACTACGCCTTAAACACCTGTTTACTTCCCGAATAATGCTTGCCATCAAAGCACAATAAAGAAAGGAGAGTGGGTTTCACTCGCGAATGCGGAAAGCGTCTAGGGCGACCGCGCGACTCCGTCAACATCGCTATCGCGACAGAGCAGAGTGCACGTGACAGCTAGGGGGCCCGCACATCTGTTTAGGGAGTCCACGCGCCCATACGCATCAGTCACACGGAGTTGGCCGCAGGCGCCGAGCGTGGACGATACGCTCCGCGGACCGGAACGCGCACTTTGCCGTCCAGTTCGCCATATACGCCGCGGCTGCGCGTGCCGCTGGCGCGCCATCGGTCAGCTGTTATCAGCAACCATCGTTTCTTTACTAACCAGTAGGCTCGGAAATTAGGTCACTGCGCTGTAATCAAGGTAACTCTCACGTTTAGCGGTTATGAGCGCAACTACATCCGTTGCCTCGTTTGTATAATGCCACGGTGCAGAGCACCGTCGCGGTTCTGGCGTTGCCGATGTCTGCGCACTCTGACAAAAAACAAGAGTGTATGCGTTACGCTTTTCGAAGAGTCCCTACTTGCCACGTATGCATATGACTCTCTTTAGAGAGACACGATCACTCTCTTTTGGGTCCCACAACTCCCCGACGAGAGTTTAATGATGTTCAAAGAGAGTTCACGAGTCTCTTTAAAAAGAGTCATATACGTGGGATGTCGGGACTCACACACACACATACAAAAAAAAGAATCAAAGGACTCTTTTATTCTCTTCTTAAGAGTGTACACGAGGTAGCGGGTTCGATTTCCAGCGGTCGCTGGCATCCGTGCCAATGGTGAACGAATGCAAAAGTACTCCTGTATGTAGCACAAGGTTTAGGCGCGCATAAAAGACGCTAAATGACGAGCAAAGTTAAATGCGACTTCCCTTCCTACATGGCGTCACTCATGCGTGCGTAGTCAAAATTTATCTGCGGGCCTTTAATATACGGTAATAAACGAAATGAAGCGTGACGTCAAGCGCAGTAAACGCTAGATAAGACCGGCAACAACAGATAGCAGGTCTACATTGGCGGGCTACATTAATACGCAGAAAATGCAGATAGCCTATTCGTCAAGCAGTAACAGAGTGAACGAAAGGGTACAGCTCGGTTTTTCTTTTTACTGTTCTCATTCCATTTTTCTTTTTCGAATTTTAGTGCCGCAAAATCATGATGCATGCATGCGTGATTACTCGCCAGTCAAGCAAGGCACGGGCGCACGTGGGTGTGCTTTGTCCCATACTGTCGACCGTTAATCCTCTTTGATACATGTGTGATAGGTATACCGATCGAATGACTGCAATCGTCGACAGATTAGCGGCCCGCTTTTCTCATTTCCTCGAGACACCACGCGTGATCTGTCTCCCTGCTAATTGGTTGGCGCACGTCTCAGTTTCCGGTGCAATGCACGAAATCCATTAATTATCTCGTGGAAATGCGTGTACACGTTCGCTGTTTAATGTCCAGTGAGGCTAAGAAGCAAGAGAGAAAGAACGAAGCAAGGAAGGGCTGTATATACGACGCAATGCGATAAACCTTAATTCCGTGCGAAGCTCGTTAAAGCGAGTAAACGACACGATTTATACGACGCCGGCTGCAGTTAGTTGGTATACAACGCACACGCCGGAAGGCAAATCCCATTGACGCGAGCAAGACCGGATAAGAAGGAAAAGAAAATACTCGAACGAGACATGCATAAAGAATATACGGCATGCCATCTAAGCAGGATCGAGGAGACATGCCTGACAAATACTCTTCACGGCAATAAGGGACACGGCAAACAAAAAAAAAAAAAGTTCACAGCTGTGCCGGCTTGAATGGGGCAGTGGTTAAACGCGCGTCAGTCTGAAATCCTATTGAGTACATGAAGGATACCATGCCCACGTGAATGACATGAGAATGACAATGACAAATCTATAGCGCTAAAGAGTGCTTCAATTTGAGCTGGTTGCATACGCGCTGTATCTATAAACAGAGCGTATGAGGCAAGTGAAAAAAAGCAGTATATATGGGACAGGCGCTTCATGCGTTCCTTTAGTCTACACTGACCCATTCGCCGCAATCCATAGGGAGACAGCGAGTGTTATCGTGAAAAATAATAAGCAGGAGGAATCGCAAGTGTTCTGCCACTGCTTCAGAGCCTATAACAAATGATTTCTATATCACATAACGAAATACTGGTCTAGTGAACAAAACACAAGCAGACTGATGAAGAAGATAATATAGTCGAGGACACACTATTGTGGCTAGCAGCAAATGTATACAGACATAGCTTAAGAAAAATTTCGCGTATATATCATTTGCGGTATACTTTAGTGCTATCTTGGACTCCAATTATCTACGCCTGATATGCAGCGTGAAAAAGACGGGGATAAGCAAAAGAAGTGGCCCAATTAATGCGCTCGTGCGTCCCTCACTTTTTGTTCTTTATTTTCTCGTTGATCGGGAATCTGTTCTAACTTACATAGCACACAATTTTGTTTTGTCAATCCCGCGGTAGGCTACTTTTCTCCGAAAAGATCCCCTTAACAGCAATACTATTCCCCACCCCCACCTCCCTCATTTTTGTGTTTTTTTTTTTGCACTCGTCTGATTTGAAGAGAACCGCGTTTTTTTTTTGTTTCTGTTTTCTCTTTCCTTTCTTTCTTTTTTTTTTTTTTTTAACCACTGAACTTCATACGACCTGCGAAAACAACGTCCTTAATTAAAGACGTTTCGTCATATAAGTACAGCCGCACAAAAGGGTTTTACGAAACTTGCACGGCATGCGCGCAACACTTTTTCTCGGTATATGCGGCCGTCGCGACTGATTATATAGCCGATAAACGCGACAATACACTTACGCGCAAACACGAATACTGATACGAAACACTTCGCCTGGCCGGTCATACTACATAAGCGAGCTCCGCTATCCGATCACGTACACGTGACAGACACACTCGAAACAGTTCTAGCAGTCTGCGTTCGGTGAAAAACGGTTTCCGCGCGGCGAATATGGACGGATGCTGTGAGCATCCCATATTATAACGGGGTGGTGACCTACAAGTGAGCCACCAAGATCTATCTCAATTCTCCCTTGCCTGCCCGAATTTAAAAAAAAATTTCCAAACAAAAAGGAAAGCATATAAATTCATAGCTTCCTGCGTTTCACGCTATGGTAAGCTTGGTTTTCATGCTAGTATATCGTTTTTTTTTTTTCATTCCTCCCTACTTTTCCACCACCAATCGTCCAATAGACTTTTACCAATGTCTACCGCGGGCACGTTAATCTTTCCCGCGCTGTCCACGAAACCAAAAGAACCCCAACCAGTACTGTCAAGGGATGTGAGACCCCCGCCCCCCTCGCTAGAATTCATAGACTGCATGATTCCGAGGCCGGTGACCATTTTTGTGCACCTTATGAGTTGCGGTCGAAACATTTTTTCCCGATCGTTTCGAAAACTCCACCATGATTGCTGCCAAAAACCACCGCCAATTTTCCAAAAAACCCGAGCCAGAGCAAAACAGAAAGTCGGTAGCACTACACAAGGGTTTGAAGAAAAGGGGAAACCCCTGCCTTCTTCCACAAATCAGTCCAGCCCTGGCCACTCAGCTCAAAGGCTACACAACAGTGGAAAAAATAGCGCAAAACCTCTACTCGCTAACATTCATGAGTAAAGAAAGCTTCCAGCCTCCCCAAAACAAGACGGTAAAGCCGTTTAGAAACTGCCCTTTAGAAATTGAGCAAAAAAGAAAAAAGAAAGGAACTAAGAAATGCTTCGCATTAAAAAAAGCACGTTTACAAATCATTTCTAGCGTTCGTATAAAACGTTCTGTAAAGCAAGCCATCAGCCGCTTTTTCTTTCTCCCTCTCTATTTTCATCTCCAGCTTTGCTCGAATCACTAGAGACCCCCCTTCGATGGAGTGTGAAGACTTTAGGCGCTGCTGGCAAGTTGTAACACGGGGCTATTTCACCGCCATCCTCACGAAGTACGGTAGCATCAGCGGACAGCAGAGAGACACACACCGGCGTCGTAAAAGTAGCGGGACCCCGCACGTGGCGACTATTCGGCACGCCGCATGGCCCCGACGCCAAAAGAAGGGCAGAGGGGCAGCGCGCCAACAAGCTTTCTGTCCCGTTTTGTGGCCCGGCAATTTGCGGCGCTGACGGCTTCGAGCGATAAAACGAACGCTTTTATAGAGTCCCACCCGTATCTATATAAACGAAGTGACGCGCGCGCTCGAAAGAGATTCTTTCGCCAGTCTTTTATCCCATACGCGGGGGGTACCTCGGCTGTTTATATGGGTCTCGTCAATTCGTCAGAGTGGCGCAACAGTCGTACAGTTTGCTATGCAAACGGTGTACGTAATTAACACGAGACACGCGCGACATTGGCGTCGAAGACGCGGAGGCCGTCGGCTGGACTTCGACATCGATACATAACTGTGTATGTCTGCTCATATCTGAGTGCCCTGGTACAGAGTTTACTCATGTGTTTCCCGAATACTTCCCGATAGTGGCTGCTGCTTCTCTTCCCGTGACGCTTGTGCACGTGTCAATTTCAGATGCAAACTAACACATTATATATCAAAATGGAGAGATCCTAGATGTACTCGCAACTCGAATACCAGGCCAGAGGCTAACGTTGTGTCAGCAGTCTCAACGAAAGTGTACCTTCCGCCACTCGTCTCCGACAGTGACGCGAGAGCGCTGGCGCTGTTAGAAGTGTGCGCATGCGCGCCGAGTTGATTGAGAGATTATGGCGTTAGCCGTCTCACTATCCTGTCTGGACACAGTGTAGGGTTGGCTGACCTGAAAGCTACGCGAATGTGAAGTCTATACACAAGCTCACAACTACGTGAAATTAAACCGCTTCACTAATCAGCCCACTTGCAAAAGGTTAAGCGCCCTTATTACAGTATATTGCGGTGTTCCGGCGCGCGAACATGCACACCGCTGCAATTTACGTATAGCAGCGGTACCTTACATATGTTCATTACAACAAGGCCACTATACATAAAACATGTGCTGCACCGTTGCGAAAGAGGACACATGTGCGCCTCTAATATAAGTGACACGAATATAAAGGACAGAGACTCGAACAGCTCTCATGATGTCACAGTATTGTTATACAATCTAATAATAAGCTTGTCTGACAACTGTGGCACTGCGCGGAATGCTCCGTGTCAAGTCTTTTAGTGAGGACCAAGACGTCTTACTGCATTTTAAAGGTTGTTACCATCCTGTCATCACTTCAGAGAACAAATAATAATAATAATAATAATAATAATAATAATAATAATAATAATAATAATAATAATAATAATAATAATAATAATAATAATAATAATAATAATAATAATAATAATAATAATAATAAATAAATAAAAAAGGAAACGTCCAGGGGAGTGTCCGTGAATCGGTCATATGCAGTTCGCAAGTCAAACTTATACCTGGGAATACAGAAATGTTATCAAACTTAAATCTGCTGGAACAGAGGCTAGTTCTTACACATGAAAGATAAAGCCAGAAGTTAGGCGCATGACGTGCGCTCGATCATGAATCCCTATCGTCCATAAATGTTGGCTCATTGGATTGGGCACACATTGCGTGTATATCCTAAAAGCCAGGAATATTCATAGACGCCGAAACAATCATGCGGTCAGCTTGCAGTGCGAGACGAGTGACTTTCACATGCATGCATCTTTTACGATCGCACTAGCTGCTGCACATTCGCCATATGCATGCGTCCCATCTGACGTTGGGCAAGTCTAATGAAAACCAAAACTAAAAATATAACAGGCAAAATATACGGTTAAGAGACAGATGGAGTATTCGGTCATCTGTCCTGTTCCGCCAGCAAGCGAATTTTAGAGTCCACGTTAAATGACCGATTAAAAGAAAATAATAATAAAAATTGAAGCAAACAACGCGTTGGATAACGTTGGCTGGGACTGCCTATATACGGGCTCGACTGCTATATGTAATGAACGCAATTACCAGGACTCCGTCAGAGACATGGGACTGAAAACAAGAAAATAAGACGCTATTTCCGCCGCAACAGAGGTCACGGTGCGACACACACACACACACACACACACACACACACACACACACACACACACACACCACACACACACACACACACACACACACACACACACACACATATATATATATATATATATATATATATATATATATATATATATATATATATATATATATATATATATATGGAGAGAGGCGGTATGCGTTTCGGTGCATCTCCCAAGTGTCATCAAGCCTGAATCTACACGGCAAACACGCCTTGTCAGCCTTATCGTATTTTTCATCTCACGGTCTGAAACACTAGTAGGCAGAGATGCGCCGAGATTTAATTGCTGCATAGCGCGCCGACGACGCGGCAACTCGCGGGATAATCCTGTCCCTCAGTTTGCCCGGTAATCGTGCACACACAGATGGTGCACAGTTCAAGAAACGACGACGGCTATTCGGGATCTGGAAGATGGGGAGACGCCACTGCCGAGAGGGGCCACGCACGTGTCCGCATGGGTGTGCGAGCGTGCGTAATAACAAAGCCGCGCCGGCGCGGTGGGAGCCGCTCGAATCCAGCACTCCCACGGCGTGGTGCGATAAAAGATGCGCGCGAAAGACGACGAAAAGGAGGAAGACCCAAGGGGAACTATCGCGCGTACATACATACACACAACAAGTGAACGTCATTCGAAACGAAGAAAACACCGAACACGTCATCGATTCGCCGCCTTGTCACAAGGAAACAGGCAGATATTAAAGTCCGTACATCTATATAGGCTAACGTTTAGAGCACTTTGTCGACCTTGACGCAATTGATGGTTTCGCCGACTAATTGATGATTTCGCCTGTTCTCTAGCTTGGAAATGCGATCAAGGTTTGTACCTCCGACCGATCGCTTTGGAGAGTATATTGTTACATATTGTGACGTAATGCGCCGCGACGCCTCAGTGGACAAAGCGACTCGACGGGCAGTCTGCTGATCCGATCGAGAATTACGTGTTACGTCAAATTAACGCTGATTAGATGCGTCTTGTAACTTTACAGTGACAGACAGACAGACAGACAGACAGACAGACAGACAGACAGACAGACAGACAGACAGATAGATAGATAGATAGATAGATAGATAGATAGATAGATAGATAGATAGATAGATAGATAGATAGATAGATAGATAGATAGATAGATAGATAGATAGATAGATAGATAGATAGATAGATAGTATCAACTCTTCACCCACGGTGCGGTGTGCGTATGCAGCAGGAAAAGAGGAGTTCGAATTCTCTTTAAATACCGAAACTATGCAAACACAGCTGAAAGGCGACCAAACGGCGAGAGCCTTTCTTATACAAAAAGGCTTAAACTACGCAAAAGACGAAGATAGGAGAAAGAAACGAACGAGACACCACACGCGTCTTTCTCCTCCTGCATTCGTTTCTTGCGCAGTTTTAGCCTTATTCAATCTATGAACCAACTGGCCGGCAAGAACGTCTTATGCGCCAATTCAACAGAGGTGAGCGCAGGGGGAATAACTGAAAGAAAGGAATACGGCAACGCCAGGAGGAACGACCAATCAATCTCGCTACACGAGCGCCGTGCAGCAAACACAGCGAGATGACACGCACGTGCAGCTGCGCGGAGTTCGACACCCGCCAAGGAGTTTCACGATCATCGGCGTCGCGGCCGGGCGGTTGGATCCGGTACGAACCAGAATATGCGTCAAAGACGCTCTGTCGCGCGAGTGCGGAGAAATGCTCGCGCGGTTGCCGACCTAACAAGGACGCCTCACTCGAAGCGATTCACTGAGCTGCAAAGGAGAGGAGAGGATTCCATCGAAAGCGTACATCGAAAGCGTACGCAACTCAGCCGTGAGCCAGCGCTTGCCCATTGCGCTCCTTGGTTCAAATATCCCACCTCCTATCTACTCTATCGCCTATTCGTTTGCTCCACTATTCCCTTTCTTATGGCGCTGAGCCGTGCTCCCTGACGGGCTGTACAGCTACTCTGTTCCCCTTGTTTCCTTAGAACTCTATTGAGTTGTAGAAAATTGGCGCCACTTTTCTTTTTTTTTTCTAACAATAACCGCTTCCGTCCTCCAACACACAAAGGCTTCCGGTTCCGCATCTTGCCGCCTATATATGCCTGCTCTAATGTCACTCTATATCGCTCCTTTAGGAGTCACATACAGAACTCTGTACAGACTGCCACTACCCTTCCCTTCCCCCCCCCACCCTCCCAATAAAAAAAAATACATCCTAGTGAGAAGTTCATCCTACGTACAAGACACCTTCTTCCTAAGTTATACCAAATAAGAGTAGCGCGTATCGTACCTGAAACACAGATATTCGTACATTGACGTGTAAAATACGGAAAAATTCGTTTCGGTCTCACACTAATCGATCCGTATTCAACTCGGTCTCAAATATCGCTATTCGCAGCACACCCCGCGTAAGCATGAGGATAGGAGCGAATTTGCATTCCACCCTCATAGGAACCCGGCCCCCGCGACCACAACCGAGATCAGTGTACATATACAATGGAATGTTTCTCACGAACGGTAAACCGGATGTATGCAGCTTTGAGCTCGCCTGTACATGAGCGTCAATGCTAGAGTCAGAGGCATGGCTTTGCTCCTCTCCGTATACAAGGCGGTGGGAAGGGGGCGGAGGCACAGTGAACATTCGATAAACGTATATAAACGCTCATGTATCACATTAGCATGTTGAAGTCTGATGCAGAAAAAGGAGAGCGTGCTACCCCAATCACGTCAGTAAGATGCTCATCTGATGCGGTCTCTACAACTTGCGCTCTGGGACAAAACTAGCTTGGGATTATTTTCCAAGGTCCGAGGGGGAAATATATTTACACAGGGTTAGATTATGCCAAAAACGTGCCTTATTTCAAGTTTTAACAATAAAATATTAACTTACCAACAATATTTCAAGAAAAAAAAAAACCGCCCAGTGGTGGTGGTAAACGTTTTATCCGGAAGACATTCGCTTTTTAGCTTTGTTAGTCTATAAATGAAAACACCGTTCGATCTACACAGATCACTAATATAAAGCTGAGCTGAAAGCAACGCTCTTTAAAAAATAAATAGGCACTAAACTGTTAGTAACTGCATCTAGTTAGTATATTTCTATTGGACATTTGTTGGCTTTTTATTGGCTATTTACTAGCCAGGGGAATCTATTCAAGTGCACGAAGTTAGCGCTATGTAAGTACATTTTGAGAGCGTAAGCGCGGAGTACCAGAATTAAGACGCGCTGGTACTAACGAAGTTAACCGGCGTGAAATTTCAAACGTTTTATACAAGCGATTTACATTTTTTACGCGCAGAGAAAAACAACCCTAAGACATACACGTGCATTATTAAAAGAGAGAGAAAAAAAATAGACGATCGCTTATAAGTGGGCGGTACATGGTACACACAGGAATTTTTTAGGAAATGAGAAGACGGCATGACAGGACGCAGAACGCGTTTAACACCACGGCGCACCTACACAGTGTACAACGTACGACAATTTTTGTACGACTACGTGAATATTTACACGGTCTTTGACACGAGAAGAAAACGCTCTTTACCGTGGTAAAGAGCAAACATACCTTACTATATAGCCTCTGTTTACAAGAGACGGGACGGGAAAGGCGAAACGACCCGAATACCGCAAACATTTCACATTGCCATCAACGCCATCTATTACGACTGTTATACCCATGTGTACCAAGCATACTGTTACGCCCGTATAAGATCGTAAATACGTCACAAATTACCGTAGAACGCTAAAACATGAGGCGCAGGTAAGTACAACAGTTCTAGTAATTCTACACATACAATTGTATAGGACAGAACTCGTGTTACGTCATCCGCTTCGTCTGCTCGGATACTGGGAGTACTTCAGATACCAGCTACTGAAGGTTGTTAGCACCGCAGGTGCTTCGCAGAAACCTCGATAAGATGGGTTTTGCGAGGCGCTCTATTGTGAAAAGGCTATGTACGCGGGCACGAAAGGTAAGTGACTTTCGAAAATCTGGTCATCGTATATATTCTCGGAAAAATTAGTCGCGCAGATATAAAGACGCAGTGTCTTCGCACAGGATACAGTCACTAATAACGCACGGAGGGCGACGATACACTCTGCATGTATGTACAGCGAAAGCAGCGACAGGTCGAAGAGATCATTTTGAAATCGCTGGCTATTCTTAACGAAAGGTCAGAGAAGCTGCCGCGTGGTATCCACGAACTTTGGCTCCGCCCCACAGCTATGACTCTCGCCATTTTGCAGCGCTTGAAATGTCAGCTCGTTGGGATAGGTCAGTAAAAATTAATGCCATCTCGACGTCACGAGGTTCCGCGGCACACCACGCGTGCATCGCTTTCAAGCAAAGCTTGCTACGAGTTACAGGTTTCGGTGGTGGCGGCGGAGGCGGCAGCGTTGTACGCGAAAGACCCAGTGCCGGAGAGCGCACAGAAATGCGACACACACACACACACACACACACACACACACACACACACACACACACACACACACACACACACACACACACACACACACACACACACACACACACACACACACACACACACACACATATATATATATATATATATAAGTATGAGAGGTGGCACTTCAAGAAAACTTCATTTATTACGTCGACGTTTCGGTCAGAGCCTGACCTTTCTCAAGATATATATCAAAGACAAAGCAGAGGTAAAACTAAGAGCTCGACTATGATTTGTTACGCAACAAAAAGCGAGTGCCGTCTGTCAACCAAGACTAGTGAGGACTGTATAGTATCGTGTCCCAAAAAATTGAGAACGGCGTCTCGTCCAATTTCCGCATCCGCTCAATACGTGGTCCTTCCTTCCGTTTGACAGCTGAGGCTGAGGCTCACGAGAAGATCGACGGTGTAACAACAGGCTAGCTTTTATTCTGAACGTACTTGCCGATTGTCTGAGTACGGTCGTATGGCATGGCTTTCGCCGCAATGCAGCGAGTAGGTGCGACGAAAATCGGAGTGAAAAATCGACACAATGCACCACAACGTTCTGAAGCCAGTTCATTTCGTATTCGCGTTTTCTCTTTACAGGCTAAAAGCTGAGGTTCTCCCGGTGACTATATATAAAAAGCGTAACATTTTATACTGTTTTTTTCTCTCTTTCAATAACAATTACAACTGAACACAATTCCACTCTGAACTGAATATAAAACTGATAATAAACTTTGGACATAAGCTTGAACATAAACTTCTGTCTCTCAATTACGATAACAAGTGAACATAAACGCTTTCCCAGCTATATTACAGCCAAAAAGCAACGGAAGTAAAGTAAGATAGACGGCTGCTCCTCAAAGCGTGAACATCTATCTCTAGTCGCACATACGTTGTAGTTTACAAGTTTGTGTCGGAGGCATAGGTCGGCAAACTCACTCATGAGTCGACTCAGAGTCAGATCGGGCCGTGAGTGTGAGTCTGAGTTAGTTCCGGGTGAGTCATATTTTGGTGAGTTTGAGTCCGAGTGAGTCCGGTTTAAGAAATTCTAGTGAGTGCTGAGTCCGAGCGAGTCCAGTTGAGGAAAATATTGGTGAGTCTGAGTCCGAGTGAGCCCCCAGAGCAAAATATATTTCTTGAGTGAGTGTGAGTGAGCCGACCTATGGTCGGAAGCCACATAGTAAATAAAGTCTAATGACGAAACTGTTCTAATCGTTTTTTTTTCTCTTTCCTTTCTTCAAGCATCCCAGTGCGATCTCATTCGGATTATGAACACGGGTACAGCAAATGCGGAAATACAAACAGCTAAACCAGAGCGAGATTAATGCAAAGCGAGCTCGAATCGACTACGAAGGACACGGCGACACTTATGGAAAGCCGGGCAACGTGTTTGCTAGAGGAATGACGAGAGAGCGAAAAGGGCACCGTAGCAGCACGCGACCCGAAGAATGCCAACGTACCTTAGCAAGACGCGTCCGAGGAAAGCACGCAGGCAACGGCGGCAGGTGGCGGCAGCAGCGCTCGTGACGTCGTCGACGCGACGCCAGGCGCGTCACCAGTGACGTAGCGAGAAAGAACAGTAGCGCCGCCCCGACGAGGAGCGCCAAACCACTCCAGAGATGCGGCAGTGTTGGCGGCGGCGCAGCGTGCCTGCCCTGACGTCCAGGCACACCGCCTCGGATGCGGTCGTCCTTCACGCGCGACATTACTGCTGACGCGTACGCCAGCAGGCTCGTCCTACGTCACCTATCGAGCCAAGGATGCGGCATGGCCCGGGCCGGACGACTGGGGCGGCGCAGGGTTAACAGGTCTCCGAGGCCGGTCGTGCAGACTTCTGGAGGGGACTACGACTTTGAGCCCGCGTGCGAGCCGGGGCGCAGTAGTCATCGCGGGGACAGTCCTGTCCTGTCTGCTGCTGGCACGCAGCCCCCGCGTCTTTCAAGGCGCAAAGAAATAATAAAGAAAAGAGACACAGCTCGGAAAAAGAATAACAACTCCTCCTGAGCACCCCCTCCCCGTTGGTTTGCACTGGAAGGATCTTTAAATACCACGGCCTCGGCTCCGGTCGCCTCCTATCGCCGGCTGCTCTGCGGCCAGGTTTGATAGGCCGGCGTTGGCTATAAGGCCACCCCACCCAGCAGCTGCATAACAGATATTAGTGACCGAGATACTCGTATCGGGAACTTGACAAGGCGCAATAACGTGGCTATCGTTGCCCGAGGTCTGCACAGCACCATTGTTCAGCCATCAAGTCGCATAATCAGATAATCCAAGGGCGTGTTGAGTGCATGTCGCGCGACCGTCGTGATAGGCATGCAGTGAAAGGGCGACGAGGGTTCAAGGACTAAACAGCTACAAGTGAGATTGGACACAGTAGACAACGTGCTTGAGTGCAGCCATTCACCAGCCTAGCTTACATTTTCCTTTTCTTCACACGCACGTGAAGTTAAGCAAAGCTTGGTTACTCCACCAGTGAATGGTAATATGCCAAATGTACTGGCGCAAATGATCTTCCACCAGTCAAATCGGTCTCTGAAGCAAATGCAGGAGCCGCCCCCATTCGCCCATGTGGAGGTTGCTGACTGTAGTGAAATTAATAAGGACAATAAGAAGAAAGTTGGGTGTCTGCGAAGACTTGAAGCCTCACTTCAACTTCGCAATCTGCAGCTGATTGACTGTCTACGGCCACCTTTCAGTGTTTAGAAACAATAAACTCACAGCGGTGTGTTACACAACGGCATATACCGAAGCGAAATAACGATAAGCGGGATTTTTTGCGAGTGTAGTGGAAGACTTGGCATGTTGGTGTTCCATCCGACAGAACCACGGTCGTTGAAGGCTGGGTACAAAAATAAGAAATAAAGCATCCAACAACACGTTGTGTGCGGAGATGCTCTACAAATTCGCAGGATGGCCTCATGTTTTTCTTTCTTTTTTCCAGAATACCTCGTTTTCGCAACTTGAGAGTGCTAGACCACTATAGCGGTCAATCAAGTGGACATTGCAGAAAACAGCCCTTATAATATCACAGCGTGCTTTCCACTTTCCTGGCAAGCAATGTTTTCCTCTTTTTCACTCTTCAGGCAACCGATTACTCAAGCGCACACGTATTACCAAAGTTAGAGAGAGAAAGAAACATCGTTATCTTGCGAGTGAAGCTTCGGAGAGGCGCCCTTATTTAGGAATGCCTTGTACTCGGGCCCTCGCGACCAGCCCCAGCTGACCACCGAGGTTGAATCTGGCCGAGCCTCTCTCCAAAATCTCGTTGGTGCGTGTGGTAATCGTTGGGGCGTTTAGCTGTAACTGTCTACAGCTTCCTACTGTATGCCTAAGGCAGCATATAGTAGGAGATAAGAATCAGCATCGCGGAGAGAACTGTGTCGGGTCTATGAGGTGTTTCTCAATGCTCGGGCCAATGCATTGACCTGTAGAGCTCCGAGTAACCTCTCCTGGCATGTTCTGCGGTTAGCTAGTAATGTTGCGTGATACCAAGGTACGATGTACGCAGTCGGACTCGCATTCATTGGCGTCGCCTCGGCAGGTCAAATCCCGAGAGGGAGGTAGAAGAGCTGTAGACTACGAGATAAACGGGCCATAACAGACTACTTCGAGCGAAACAAGGCTCACGTGCGCAGACGCGCCGCGTACGCGTTTTGCGTCGGCTCGGTAAACGAGGAAAGGAGTACAGGTAAACAACAGCGTCGTTTTCCACCAGGCGGCGGCACACAGCTTCCACATCACGAACGAAAGCCGCACGCATGTGCGAGAGAGAGAGCAGGAGAACCATATGCGAGAAATAGCAGCAGTGATCGCAAAGCACGCAGCTTTTAGTCGGCGGGGTACGTTTCCATGCCGGGCGTCTTCTCCCATCAGCTGGTTGGCCACTTTTTCCTCAAAGCGCGGCGGTGCGCGATCGCTCTGTTTGCGCAGTTGGTGACACGGCAAGGTCTTCCACGAAATGGGCGAAAAGAAAACGCTCGACGAACAGGGGACGCGGATGAGAAAATGCAGTCTTCTTGGACTGACGACCATCTCGTGCACGTACAGCGGGGGAAAGAAATTTATATACACATTTGAACAGAGCGCGTACGTGCGTATGCGTCCGAGGAGAAAGTTTACTGCTTCACATGGAAAATCGGCTCAGTCTACCCTGTCGGTCACTTGTCAGCACTGAGCTGAACATATGTTCCCAGCTTTTCTTTTCGTCTTTTCTTTCTTTCTTTTATTGCGATAGCAATTATATGGACAGTCTCGGCTGATTTTTGCCGTCGCCGTCGTCATGCTGCGTGTATGCATATATATATAAGTGCCAAAGAAAAATAATTCCGAAAAACGCTGCCGAAGCGCGGAATCGAACCAGCGACTTCTCGATCCGCAGCGCGTGGCTCTAACCACTATGCCACATAGCGCAGATCGTCCAGGTGGCTAACGGCGAGCGTTATATACACACCCTTTACCGCAGTACTCAGAGACGGCAGGCGATTATAAGCGTTTCTTCATTACCAGCGAGATGGCGCTAGGAGCGCAACGGGCGCACTTAACAGCTCGCCCCGCTCCTGCGAACGCCGTTTCTCTTCGCCCTAGGCGTGGTCGCATTCGTGCGCTTATCCAAGGAAAGAAGAGGGCGGGCGGGGAGGGGGGGGGGGGTCGTGGAGCGGGGGTTGTCTGGCATGCGTTTTCCCCGCGATGTCCGCGCTGAAGTAACAGAGCGTACGAAGCTCACTTCGCTCGCTGCAGCGGCCGCGTTTGCGTAACGAGCACGCTGTTCAAGCAGAAATTAGTATCGGTGACAGTTCGCGCTCATCCTCTGTGGACCTGTTCGTTCGTTTCGTGCGCCCTGCTTTATGTTTGAGCAGTGCGCTTCAAGTGTCGAGCTGTGACGCATCATAGTTCGCGCTCGTCCTGTGTGTTTTCCTTTCGTGCGTCCTTTGCGCTTGAGCGACGCGCTGGAAATTTCGAGCTGGTTTCCGTTCTTCGCGTTACATCCCAATTTGTTGCTATCGCATTCATTGCTTCGCCGTTGCGGCGAAACTGTGACTTTTTTTTTTAAGAAGAATTTTTTGTGTTCATGCTCTCGCCATCAACAATGAGTGTTTCCCATGATTTTCCGAAATATAAGGCAACATAGCAAACCTCTTTTTTTTTTTTCTGCATTTCGAGACTGCCTTCAGTCATAATAAATGCCCAAAGGTATACAATAGTCATTCAACGCGGAAATTTCAAGAGTCATTCAACGCAGTAAACAATATATTGTTCACTATGTGTACGTGTATATAGTCCAAAACAGATCGGCGGTAATGGCCATACATTTAGAGTTCCATGCCGGAAGGGCGTCATGGGGATCGAGCCTGTCGAAAAAATTCAGGTGGAAAAGTCGTGATTAATCAAGTCCGGAACAATTTCACGCGCTGCGTTCCCATTAGTCTTCATTCCGGCGGGAACTTTTTATTCGCCTTGTTTTTTCCCAGAACAGTTAGCACAGGCGATGTGAATATCCATGCAAAATATTTCCCGAAGCAAAACTGAAACAGCGCCAGAATACAGGGCACAGTATAAGAGGACACAAGTACGCACAGCACCGAGATTGTGTACCATTATACTGCGTCATTTCGTCTTCGCACTGTCTGACCAGACACTCTCTTAAATGCGAATAATGACCGCCAAGCCAACACGACATTTCTCTTCAGATAGCGCTGTCACAGTCGATAATCAAGACCACTCGTCGCGCCTATGCTCCATACTCGCCTTTGCTTTCGCCTTGAGGGCTTTTGTTGAGGCATATTTTGAAGACGGTGACGTCGTCTTTGATTGAGTAACTTCCCGATCCTCCCAATTCACGGCTTTTCCTACACATAAGAAGTTTAAACACTTCTGGGTGTATATGCACGCCTTGTCCTCAAACAATAGATGTCTATTTTGCTCGCGCGTTTCCCTTTTTCACCAAACTGATCTCACTACATTTCTCTCAAAATTGAATTGTTATACTGATCTTGCGCACTCTGTTCGCAATTTGCAAATAAGTTTGCCGATTACTGTCTTGGGACAACATAATTCCATAAACAGTGCAAAGTCGCCTTACAGAGTATACCTCTCTAAGGAGTGTCCACGTGACCTGACATACAGGTTCGCCCCATTGTCATTTATCTCCACGGTGCATGCACAGCTTCACACTGTGTCGCAGATAAGCGAACCGAGATAACGCGCACAGCTGTTCACCGTACTGGCCTTACCCACTAACGCGGCTGCCTCCATGACGTCAATGCACAGATTAGAGCCACTGGTACAATCTCGGCAATCTCGGTCACCTTATAGCAGTACGAGCGGCCACTAAACGCGACGTCCGCGCCACCCTCCACGTTCTCACGGATGGCCGGCCGGCCGCCCTCTGGCAGCCACGGCGAATTCTGCAGCATTGACGATCGGCCTTGAACGGCTATACGCATACGGGACTCCTCCAGTCCGCGCACACTTGCGGGCGCGCCGTCGAGGCGCCGGTGATCAACGGGATCCGGATCGCGCAAGCCTCCCACCCCTAAATCGCGAGCACGAAGCTCGGTGGACGACACGATTGCCCCGAGGCCGAATCAGTTAAGCACTCGGCCGAGAAAATGGTTCTATCCCGCATCATGCACAAGACGAGCCGCGACGGATGTTTACCGAGACGTCGCAATAAAACAGGCGCCGCGGTGACGTCAGAAGGAGGATTCCACGGAAGCTCAAACCCTCCGCAATCAGTGCACATATACGACTGCTTACAAAGCGGAAGCGAGCGGATGACCGTGTGTTGAACTAGTATGATTGGTCTGGTGACTGGATATGTGGTCGGGGATTTATGTACATACAGCGCGTATACGCTTATGTGTGTAGATCCGCCTCGGTGGTCTAGTATAGTTATGGTGCTTGAGTGCTGACCCGAAGGTCGCGGGATCGAATCCCGGCCGTGGCGGCCGCATATTGATGGACGCAAAATGCTAGAGGCCCGTGTGCTTAGATTTAGGTTTAGGTGCACGTTAAAGAACCCCAGGTGGGCGAAATTTCCGGAGCTCTCCGCTACGCCATCTCTCATAATCATACTGTGGCGTTGTGACGTGAAACCCCAACAATTATTATTATTATTATTTATGTGTCTGTTTATGTGTCTGACATAGCGCGGTAATGAACAGTTTACAGGGCAGTGATTTAGAGCTAACTGGAACAATTCAGTCACACTGGTGCTCAAAGCACTCGCAAGGCAAGGGTCAAACAACCAACAAGAAGAAGGAAAAATGCAAATGCAGGGAGGTCACATAGACGCTCGCCCGGTTTGCTACCCTACTTCGGAGCAAAATGATTAAGGGATGATAAAAGGTTGCAAATACTTATTATCTCGGTTGTCTGGCCCTTGTTCTGCGAGTGCGTTCATTGCCAGTGTGAATGTATAATGAAAGCACTACTCGTCGTGAGGAACATTAGATATCTGCACTGTAGGCCACGCCCTAAGATAAACGCCCTTTCACAAAAGGCACATCACGTTTATAATGCGTTAACCTCACATCCACATCGGGACGCGTTTCTACACAGCCATTATCTGCATGTATCTTGATATACCGAATTTCCCACTCTGCGAAAAAAAAAAAAAGCGTATATTTACTCGCCTGCTCGTGGCGCTGCTCGTTGGAGCAACTGCACGAAGACAAGAAAGTGCAAGTCGCCCTGACCTAAACGGACAGTGTAGGTCAGGGTAAATATTTTTGTCATTCCAAACGTGTTAATCGAGGCTGTGAATAAGCACTACGAAGGCATCAATGAACGATACGTAGAGCTCTTGTTTCACGCAGCCTGTCAAAGGGGAATACGCAAACCAAACGTAAAAAAAAAGTGAAGAAAGAAAAAAAAACGGTCGAGTACGAGATATGGGCCAATGTCACGCATACGCACACACACTGCTACACCGCGGGATTTCCCCATTCAATAAACCGCCCGCGCGAAATTGCTCGAAATGTACGCTTCTCTACAAGAAGACCTTGGTCGAGCGTGCGATCTGCATTGCCATATCTCGCGCGTATACGCACACACAGACACGCACCGTCGCTGAAAGCCTTGACATCGCACCGACGGCGTAGCACAAGACAGCTTCCGAGAAGATGCGGAGCGTGTGCATGCGCGCGTGTGCACGTGCGAAATTCAACGTCACCGAAGCACATTTCCGAGCAGCGACATTGAATTCAACGCGTATGTTACCGCGTGCACGAGAAAAAAAAATCTGGGACGTGAGCAACCGCAGCATGCATGCTGCCACAATAATCGAATGGGAAGTGTGTCGCGTTTAGTTAGGCATTCGAGGTACGGTATCTTTTTTTTAATTTTTTGATAACCGTATAAGTTAGTCCGTTATGCGTTAACTTCAGCGCTCTTTTTCAAATCTGTCTTTTCTTTTCGCCCTGTGTTCCCGCGCTGTGTTAACGCCGTCATGAACCAAAACCAACTCGGCCAAGCTTTCACTATTAACCTCGGCTTCCTTCGGTAAACTACACAGATTAAGGCTCTATGGCCACGAGCACAGCGATCATATTGCGCCGGTGTAGGGAGAGCGTCACTCGAAATACGTCGCAGGCACGTCGTAGATACGTCGTAAATACGTCACTAAATACGTCGTAAATACGTCCTAAACACGTTCCATATTTTTCGGTAATGAGAACTGTTGTCGCGAGGTGCGCTTCCCTGTAGTAAGAAGAGTTATCACATGATACCGTCGTGTTTCTATTGAAATTTCAGCATTATGGATTAACATTTGGTCCAGGAGCAGATGCACGAATGTCATGCGATTCTTTTTTTTTTTTTTTTTTTTTGCAAGCGAAAGCACTTCCCATCGTTGAGTGACTGCCCGCGCAACGTACGTGCGCATCTGGGTCGTGAAGCTCACGTCGCGCCCTTTGAGCTTCGCGAGAAGCCGCGCAGCCTGATCAAACATGCAAGCGTCCTTGAATCACAGCTGTTGGGAGAGTACACGAACGGGTGCGCTGCGTATCGTGACTGTCTATATGAGCATATACAGAAAGCGCACAGAAAACAAGTCACAGTCATAAAGAAAAGAAGTTCAATTGGAAATGAATGGATGGACGGAAAAAAAAATTTATTCAGGTATCTCGGAACGCGCTCTAGCATGTAGCGGGCCGCTCCGTCTCTTTGAAATGTAAGACATGTCGAGCCTCATAAAGGCAGACTACGACTTTGCGAAATATCCCACCGTAGCGCGTACAGGGAAAGCACACTGACGACAGGAGTTGACGCTAATTCACGAGAACAGTTGTACGGGTACCCCCTTCAAGCTCGAAGATAATTTGTATATGAACGTAATTATTAGGCTGGCATCATGTGTGATGCCTGTTCATAGTCAGAGGAAATGAAATGTTCAAATATCGCGTCCTCGAGTCGAGATTAGACTGACGTCACAGACTTGAACCACATATTTAACGGGGGCCGGCCTAATTCGCTCCTCAAGTGAACGCTATACCCCCGTGTAGGCGGTGTCCAAACGCGTGCCTTAGCGACAAAGCCCTCTGAATAGAGCTGCAAACATCTTAAAGCCACTGAATTCTGTTCGTTGCACGCGGTGGAAGCTACAGTGGGAGCCCGAACTGCGTCATCGCCGTCAAGCTTTGGAGACCAGATATTCAGAAATGCGTCTTAAAACCAAGAAGTCATGGCTTGACTTCAACGTCTGACGTCGTCGCGACGCCTCTTGTGAACGCGTTGAAGAAAACTCAATGAGTGTCTTGGCCATGTTCGTACAGGGTGTTACTTCAGCGGGACTCATGCCAAATCGCGACTTCTAGTCAAGACGCACTTCCGAAAGACGAATGCCTGAGAAGCTTCGCAAATTGGTGACTGCAGCCGGGAGTGATACGTCAGCCCGTTACCATGGGCGCTGAGGAGCGCTGAAAACACGCGACAGCGCATAGAACACGGCGCAGGTGTCTCGACCCTCAACGCCCACGAGCCTTCACGACCAAGGAGGCTTCACGACGCCCGCGCCTATAGTTTGCCGAAGAAACGTGAGGCCGGATGTGCGTTGAAACAGGCCGACCAGCTCGTGTTGCGTCGCTCTCCAATGACATATGCACATGAATTTGGCGGGAGCATGTAACTATAGTCGCGTACATGCAGCGATGCGAAAGGCTCGGTATAGCGAGGGGCAGTATATAGAGCTGAAGGCACTTATACTTCGAACATGCATTCGTAAAATGACTTCAAATTTATCGCTTCTAATATTCGTTATCAGTTCTTCTTCTTCAGAAGTGAATGCGACAGTAACGTGCATTTTCGAAGTATTTATGCAGAGGCGGATGCTCCGATATCAAGGAAGACATCAAGGCCCGCACGTAGATAGGGGGGGGGGGGATTTTGATGACACATTGTGTTTTATCGAAAATAAATAATGAAAATAGTCGTTTTTCTCAATAATCCCCTGAAAAAAATTCCTGACTACGAGCCTGAAGACATCCTTACCAAACAAAACAAACAACACCATTGACACAGCCAGAGAGAAAGGATTCAACCCCCCCCTTCCCTGGAATTAGGTTTTGCACGTGTGTATATACAAGCACACATACAAACACACGAGCGGACGTACATCTAGATGGGGTCGAACCCCTCCCCATATGCCGAAAGAAATTCCTGGTGCCCCTTAACAAAGCGGTCAGTTGCGTCTTCAAACGCAATTACCGTCATGACGGCCCGAACAATAAGCGTGGAGCTGTCGTAAACATAAGCACTTGTCGACAACTATCTACTGTGTGTGTACGTGATTGCGCGTACGGGGGGAGGGGGTGTACACAACGGGCGTGCTTCAAAGGCAACGGGAACAACGTACAGCACACATGTGTCATTGTTTGTCATTGCGAACAGTGAGGATTGAGTGCGTAAGCGCAACTTCTCCTCAAGAAGCGGCTACAGGCAGAATGCTACTGCCACAATCGAAGGAGCAATCGAAGGAGCCAGTCGGTGCTATGGATGATACAGACGGATAAATAAACACGCCCAAGTGCTATGTGCACTTAGCCTTCACCCGTCAGCGCCTAACCATTAACGGAAGTAATTACCACTACTACACGGGCACGTAAAGTGGCTGATGTTCCGGTACATTTATTCGCTTCCCGTGTGAGACCTTCAGGCAGCCTCATTGAAAGAAGCCGATGAAAACCAGACAAGAAAACAAAAGAAAAGAAAGAAAAAACGAAGAAGCCAGCGTTTCGTTTCTTCGCACGTCCTTGTTCCTGCTGCGCTTCACCTCATTACACGATGATCGAACAACAAACCCACACAGCCAGCCTCGAGAATAATAATAACGAGAAAAAAAAAATGAAAGACAGACAAGACAGGCCATATAACAACGCAAAAAAAAAAAAAAAATCAAGGCACGCTCGCCGGGTCGCCTTCCTTGCAAGGCCCCTTGTGCGAATCGATACTGGCACGGTCACAGTGGCGCACGTCCAAAGTGTGTATTTTGTCATTTTTTTATTATTATTATCGCTCGGTCATATCCTTTCGCCGGAGGAGTCACGTGATAGCTAGAGGTCAGCGAGCAATGCCACGCGCTGCCCAGACGGTTCGCGAAGGAGAACATACACCCGAAAGAAATGCAGCGGGGGGAGGGGGGGGGGGGGGGCACGGAACTTGAGTGTTCCGGCACCGGGTCGCCGTCCCGGCCGAATCTGGGTCAGCGTCTGCGGCGACCCCGGGCGGCCGTATACGGCGCCGTCTCACCTCCTTGTCTTGTTCCCCTCCTCAAACTATATACGCCCTCGTCGTTGTTTGATGCTTTCTCAGAGAAAAAAAGCAAAAAAAAAAAGGGGGGGGGGGGGGTGAAGCGGGCCACCTAACTGTGTCGTGATAGCACGGACACCTGAACTGAAACCCTCTGCGGCAGCCGTCACGAGGGCGGATGCTGCATTCGTCGATTGGGCGATGCCGGACGCACACGTGCGGACATCCAATCCGCGCATCATAGTTCCAACCTTTCCATCTCCTTTCCCTTCGATTTGTGGACTCCACTACTCTCTGCCTTGTGGCGCTGAGCGGCGGTATACCTGAAATGCTGCGAAAAAAAAAAAGCGCCCTCTTTCTTTTCTCACCAATAACCACTCACCGCGGTCTACAGCGTGCCCATTTTCAATGTAAAGGTCAGATGACAGGTTGCGTGCGTTAATGAGCATGTGTTGTTTTAACTCTTCCATACACTTCTTACATACGTACTAAACCCATAAAGCGACACAAACATTATGCTAAGCTACTGTTCAGGGTTAGACAGAATCACTTTCTTGTCCATACTTTACTGCATGTGCATAAAAATGGCGGTGCGCTGAAAGCAAAACGGTTCGTCATCGACAGAGCGGAAGTACGGTTAACTGTTCAGGCGGAAAGATGCCATCTCAGTATGCAGAAGAAGGGGCGATGAATGCGTGTCGTTGACACAGCGTGCGCGAGATGGAACCGAAAGCGAACGAAACGCGGTTGTGCGATGAGAAATCGATGACGCGCGAAGAACATCCAGGCATTATAAGGAAGAGCGTAGCGCGATCATGTGTAACGGAATGTCCCTGATATACGCTCAGGCAACGCGGCACGATCGCTCCATTCCTCAATATACGAGTCACGCCTCGGTGCTTCGTGGATATCTCGAAACCGGCCAGCGGGGCGGCGTTCGATCTGTACACGTTTTCTGCATGGCTTGCGTGTGTGCATGTTTCGTTCATTGCAATTCCGAAAGGATTCTGAGCATATACGACGCCTACTTTTCTTAAGATTCTACATCTTAAGATTCTACAATACGAAATCGTCGTCATATATACTCCTTATGCCGCACCATCGTCAAAGCGCCACAACAATATTATCGATTGTAACTACACTGCAGAAACTCCCCGCTTCAAAATGAAAAATGCAGCTTCAGCTGTGTTATGCGCGTTCCTTGCACCTCGCGCGTTGTCGGCAACGAAATTAGCAGCGTTGCCATACACCCGAGTGGCGCGGTGCAGCGCTCTTTTTCAAACACGTTGAATCTAAAGCTCGTACGAAAGAAACACAGAGTATACATTTTGCAATGTTCGGTGTAAGTTACGGCATCGTCAAGAGCTGACGCGCTAAAGGCGGCACACATCTACAACGGGATGTGAGATCAGCAAAGTTTGCAGCCGTGGGGATTGTAACAGGATAACACAAGACCAGGGGGCAACCAGAGTCACTGCGAAAGGCCTCCAAACAAAATAATGATGAGTAGCCCCGCCACATGCGTGAAAAAAGACCCATTTTCACAAGAGCCGCAGTCAATCCAGTGACCGAAAGAATCCATATACCTACGCAGGCCATGGAATACAGCTTCGGAGAGATGCGTCATTGCACCGCCTTTACAGTGTTTCATCCCGTGCAATGCGTTTTGGGAATCAGCAGCCGCCGACACTTTCGCCTTGAAAGTAGGTATGCAAAACGACGTATACACGTCTACGCAGTGTGTCAGGCCGAAAACGCGTCGAAAAGAAGGCCGTCCGAAACGGTCGCAGTGGGTGGACCGTTGCAACAAGCACGAATACGAACAGGTCACATATAGTATGATATGCGCGAATACACGTTAGGCCTTTGCGCCAAACCCTCGACAGCTGCGAGGCGTCCCGAGACGTCACTCTGAATCATCCGAGCGGAACGAGAAAAAAAAAAAAAGGGAAGAAAGAGGAGATCGACAGTGAAGCACGCCTACACGGAAGAGATCAACTTTCACGAGCCAGAACGGAGGAGAAAGGAAACTGTCGCTCGGCTGACACCTCCTGCCCCCCACTCCTCATTTCCGGGCTCGATCCAGACGCCGGTGAAGCGGTCACTAGCTACAGGGTTCCGGCGGTGCGCGAGCTTTCGCCCACGCGTAAGACTGTAGGGTGAAACACGCGCCCAAAGGTCACGAAATGGGACACCCACTGAAGAAGCTTCGCACGAGTGCTCGCCATAGTTGAAGGATTCGGGCCTCTCGAGGGGGGGAGAGATGACGTGGAAAAGGATGGCGACATCGCCGACGAGAGAATTAAACTAAAGCGAAAGACAGACTAAAGAAATAAATAAATAAATTGAGGTGTACAAAATGAGGCGGAGAAAGAGACACTCGTGACGTGTCTGTATACTATAGGGGCTCCTCGCAGAGAGGTAGGCTGTGACGACTGGGACTGTTGCAGCAATGCGTGCGCGTGGGCACGTGTCAACCCGCGCAAAAAGCACACACACACACAAAAAAAAGGAAATGAAGAAGAGAAAAGGACGTACGGCAGAGACGCGAGCCAGTTTTCGTGGCGCGCGCTAAGCAGGCGTGAAAAGAGCGCACGCCGCCGGGATTCACTCCCACCGCGTTGAGAAAGGAAGTCTCTCGAGACGGGCGTAACGGGATACAGACAGACACACACGCACGAACCCATTGCGCGGATGCTGAGCGTGCCGCCCGCCACTGCCGTTGCTATACGTGCTCCGCTATTTGCTCAGCCGAAGAGGCTGTGGCGGTGAAAAGGGAAAAGTGACGCGCTGTGAAGAAACACGCGGTTTTCCAATCGACCGAAAAGCCAGCTGCAGTCGCGCAAACTTATATAGCGCAGTATTCTCAGGTGCAAACACCTTGCGAATTCGTAGCGCTTTATAAAGGTTCACGCTTTAATCGCGCGGTTAGAGCACCTCCTTCGAATGAAAGCTTCCGAAGCGCGAGTTTGGGAGCGTTGCGTTTAGTGCCTGATGTTACAACACGAGGCGTAGCCCGCGAACTCGTCTGTTTGTTTTTCTTTTTTTTTTTGGGGGGGGGGGGGGGGGGGCTGGCTACGCCAACGCTGTCGACATAGCTGGAAGACCGCACCGTCCATGGAACGAGGCGTGCCACGCACGAAGCCCCGTAGCGAATCCGCTTAATCAACCGACACGTGACAGCAGCTAGCTCCAAATGGAGATCAGTGGAAGTAACCTTGGACACAAATCCGAAGACGATGACGATCACAGAGACAGAAAATATAATAATTGTTGGGGTTTAACGAACCAAAACTACGACATGATTATGAGGGACGCCGTAGTAGAGGGCTTCGGAAATTTCGACCACCTGGGGTTCTTCAACGTGCACCTAAGTCTAAGTACACGGGCCTCAAGCATTCTCGCCTCCATCGAAAATGCGGCCGCCGCGGCCGGGATTCGATCCCGCGACCTTCGGGTCACAAAGACAGAAATGTTCCTGCCTGACCGATTGTACAGAGAGAAATTACGCGCAGCGTGCAACTGCAATCGGTGCGAGTAAGAGAGCAAAAACACAAAATACAACAGTGACAATGGGAAACCGAGCGTACGCGTACGTAGCTCTTCCAACAGAAATCCACGCTGAAGGACAGGAACCTTCCGCCGATCTTTCTTTTTTTTTTTTTTCGGTCACTAAATTCGTTCCCGGATATAGCGCACTTGTCCAATTGAAAACGACAAGAACAACGTCCACGTTTGAAAGCTTCTATTTAAAACGGCCGTGTATAGTTCCTGTTCGTACCAAGTTAAACGCGTCGATGTACATTTCTTCTTCGAAGGGTACACTGGCACGGACGAAGAAAAAAAAGGAAAAAGAAAAAAGCTGTGATGGCCAAGAGGAAGGCCTACACGCGTGGCGGCGGAATGCGCCGGCCGTGATTCGGCCGCGTGCTCGCAGCTGC
This sequence comes from Rhipicephalus sanguineus, assembly GCF_013339695.2. NCBI lineage: Eukaryota > Metazoa > Arthropoda > Arachnida > Ixodida > Ixodidae > Rhipicephalus > Rhipicephalus sanguineus. The sequence goes on from NC_051180.1 coordinate 82,365,008, forward strand.
AGCTGCTTTGACAACGAGCGCTGCAGAGGACGAAGAATGGACGGTGTGGTACGCGGCCGCGGAGAGCACGGCAACGAAGGACTCGAGCGCGCGTACTATATGTCGCATTTATTCGCGTATAAGAACAGCTGGGCCCGCGTCCACCAAAACTTCTTCCACTGGAATAGTTCACAATAGATTGTTTCACGCAAAGCCGACGCTAAACATATAAGCCAAGGCGAATGACAGTGAACACTTGCGTATGCGAAGAGCTTTGTATTCAATGCGGCCCTTGGTGTATCACCACAACACCGGCGACAAACTGAGGACAACTGAAGACAATGTGTCACTATATAAGCCTCGTCCATCTGCGTTCTGTAATTGGTTATATGACGTCCAATAATGACAATTACTGACCGAAATCAGCTACTGTACTCGCACACTAGCAGCACTGCCTAATGTTAGCTATCTGTTGATTTATAGTAGCTAGTGTTGGCGATATGACGGCTATAATATTGGTTATCCGCTGCTATAACATCGACATTGCAGTTGCAATTAAAATGCCGCCATTTCTCTTGCTACTGTCACTGAAATCTTGACTGAGCTGAGCTTTAGAAGGCAAATACGGTAAAACCAGTGCGACGGAGGACACCGATCTAAAAAGCGGCTGGATCTGAAAGGGTCGCGAGGCCGCGGCTGTGTACACAAGCACAACGCGCGTGCCGAGATTGCCCGCCCGGCGCAGGTGACGGGCGCAGCTGTGTCATTGGACCGACCGGACCGAGGCCGCCCTTGAGGAAGACCCCACGAACGAAAAAAATAAAAATAATAAAGACAAACAGCGAAGGACAACGAGCAACAAACATGCAAAGTAAGAATGGGGGAGAAGGAGGCACGCACGCGACAGCGGTCCGATCGAGGCGTCGAAAATCGGACGCCGCGAGTCCCTCGGCCATTTCTTGCTCCGCGCCCTCGACGCGGACAGGACGTCGAGGCCACGAACGCGAGTGCGTCGTCGACTAGGTTGTGTGTGAGCGATTGCTCGTGCGTGTGTGTGTGTGTGTATGTGCGTGCTCACGGGGTTGATGCAAGGTAAAGGCCGATCGCTGACATGAAAGATGGAAGCGTCAATTAAGTAAAGAGTGGCTGACAGAGCATAAATAAATGGAAAGAGATCTTGACGATGACCAGTTATCTCGCCGAAACGTCAGCGCCGGACTGAAGCTGCCGTCTCTCTATTATACGCCTACAGTACATATTTCTTTTTTCTTTTTTTGAGAGAGAGAGAGTATGAGGAGGAGATGCAAGGAAATGCAAGCCTGCGCTGTGATACTACACTGCAATTAAGGCACTATACACAGTAACTGTTCCTCGCAGTAGACGTTTTCTTCATTGAAGCCACAGAAGGACTAATGCCGATCATTCATAATAAGCACGCATCCACGAGCACGCGAGACAAACCGACCATGAAATATAGCCGTCTCGTTGCTATATAGGCGGGAACTCAACTTTCCGAGTTGTGAATAACTGGGCAGTACCGAGCTTATGGAGCAGAACTAGCTGCGTGCAGTCGCAAAGACCAGTTGCAGCCGGCACCTACGTGACAAATCTGTTCCGTGGAAGCCCGCCAGGTGAACGGCAATATCTTTCCCCCTTCCGATTCCTTATACACATAAGGACCGGGAGAATAACTTCCGATGCTAAATCGACACTGTTACGCTGCGCTAACAAACCCACGCGAATGCGAGCAGCCGCAGTCATCATTTACGCGTATAAGCGCGCATTCCAGTATTCGGGGAGCAATCGTTTACCGCTGCGCGGATTACCCCAACGACGCAGGCAGCGTGCACGCTGCAACGGGCGCGCGCGCGAAGTGTGTTTTCACGCACAATCTGCGATTAATAACTTTCCACGAGGAACACGCACGTCAGCGCGTTGCAATGGAAATAAAAACATATCCCCTGGCATCGCTGTCTCCTTCCTTGCAGGGGTATATACGGGCACACAAGCACGAGCGCAGGGAAGGACAGTGGACGCACGAAGGCAGCGCCGGCCGTGCGCGTAAACACGCGGCCGTCGCTTTCATGTATACAGGGAGTTCCTCCAGCATTCGTGCGTGCACGAGTGGAAATCATCGGGCTGCAGCGTCTCAATGACAACGCAGCCGAAAACGCGCCATGACTAATGACCTCCGCATGACCGAGGCGGCTATATACCGTCAAGGCTCACGCAGTTAGCGAGCACATTTGTATCCCGCAGCCTCTGCTCCTCAGCCAACAACGCAACCTTGCCTCACAGCGGGACGCGGTCCATCATTCGTCGATGTACTGTACGTATACGCGAGCCTGAAAGCTCTGATTTCATACTGCGGCCTCTGCTAGGATAACGCTATCTATATCCCATTTACAGCACGCAGGCCTTTATCTCATAATCGTATTTTCTTCCTAAGTTGTATGCCTCCAACCGCACCTTTAACCATCTCGCAAACTATTGTGTTTAATCAACGCTGCGCATCAGGAACCGCGTTTATATGTATGATCCAATCACTTTCGGTTACATAACATTTAGCGTTCGCTGAAAGAGTAAGCAAACAAGCGAAAGCATACAGAAATGAACTGGCGACAGGCCACCTGTCAACGTTGGTATCATGTCGTTGCTATAAGTTTTGGAGAACGTACGCCGGAATAAACGCTTCTCATTCCAATACATGGCAGCAAATGCTGAAGTTACCCGCGAAATCGATCAACTTGGAGTATATAATACAGAGCTCAACATGGAGCATACAACGCGCCGGTGACACGCTGACCTCGAAACACGAAGTCTTAGAAGCTGAGAACATCGCGATTCGTTGCGCAGCTGAACATCAACAAAAGCCAGCTTGTTCAAACGACAGATTACTGTCACATATGACAGACTTCCGACAACCTCGAGCGGGCGCTCCCAAATGTGCCCTTCGACACAGGCGCGTGTAACAAATTATATGAAAAATTTCCCCCATTGCAAATAGGGTAAAAAACTAACACGACTTCGTATATCCGTAATACGAATACTGTGGCTGTTTTTCAGTTAATCTATATCGCCGGGAAAAACCTCGCGAGCAAACAAACACATTTTCCCCGATGTGTATATAGTACGTATGAGGAGGAAAAAACGAAGAGGAAACAAACCGTATATGTATACTGCACCCATATGCTACGTGGTCGAGACAGCATGCTCAAGTCACGTGCGTCATATACATGTACCTCGACCCGCCCCTAGCGCATCATTCGCGTGTCGTTCATACTCGTTCACCGTATGTTCGCGCAAAAAACAAACACGCGCAGAATAGGAAGAAACGTGCTGCGGTCGCAGAAGTCGCTGCTGCCCACCCAGTCATACAGACAGATCGAAATGCATAAGCGAGTACAGGGATACTAGTAAGACGGGGCCACATGCAGACGAAGTGGCCCTGCAGGGAGTCGTACTTGATACTTGGCTGCCCTCCAGGGCAGCGCTAAAGTGGCATCGAGCGCGTGCACCGCATTATATGCCGATGCGCATGACTTATAGAGGACGCTTTCCAAGAGTCGGGGAGTTGCACTAGATGAGCGCGGTCGGTCTGATAATGGTTCGTCTCATATCGCGCTCTACATGTCAACGAGGAAACACGCAGAGGCGAAATAATAAGAGAGAAAGGCGGGGGCTTATAGCCAGGCTCTGCACACAGTGCGCGCTACGAAGCTAAAACAAGAGGTAATATCGTAGACGCGCGCGGTAAACAAAAGGAAGAAAAGATACACCCGTAATGATTCCAGCCACACGAAAGGCACGTGGTATAGCTATGGAGTCCGTCGCTTCGCAACACACGCGCGCGTGCATGTGTATAACAAGAACAGGTGTGTCTGTGGCTAAGTCTTTCCCGCGTCACCGAGATTAAACTACACTATACGTTCACGGTCAAAATGACGAGTTCACGTATATCCTGTACAAAAATGTATGTAAACAATCTATAGACTGTCTAAAAAATATATATTTTTGTAAGGGATATATAGTGTATAATATATAGTTTCCTGCCATCCGAATGAGCGAGAAACAAGCCGGGACCAGGCGAAAGTGGAGCTCTGAAAGGGAACTTAGGTAGAGGAAATTAAGAGATATACGCGCTTGCGGAAGATTTCTCAGGGAAGTGTATAACGCCAAGCACGACGCGTTAATTGGGCGCACGCGCGGAAAGGCTAAGTAAAGTTGTCATTATATTTACTTCATACGCAGATGCGCGCCCACGAACTATTAAGCTCTGCTGCACAGCTGCGATTTCTAAAAGCAAACGTTCCTAGCTGCCATATATAACAGCGCTCCCCGTGAAAAGCGACGAGCCAAAATAAAGATAACGGCGTGCTACATTTACAGCGAGCATGAAAACTGAAACATCTAATCAACAGCTTCCAACTGCGACTTCAATGTTGTGGTTCGTTTTGTTACCGATGTTCTCGAATTTACCTCGACCGACGGCTGTGTTTTGATTGCATCCATGTTACGGAGAAAGGCCGTATATACATGGTGTTCTAGGGAGTCGCGAAAGGTGAAATACTTCGTTATATCGAGAATTAGGTTTTGCCGAAGTTCCTTATATCGAGGGTTAACTGTAGTTAGTCGTCAGGCAGCGAAATCACACTCATGCCTTCGCATAACGCGCAGATTTCCACTAAATATTGAAACAGACACGCACACTAACGCGCGCAAGCGAATAGCCACACAGCTCCTCCGCGGCAAGACTCGTAAACAGACCGCACGTAAGCGGTATACACAACTGCATCGGGCAGGCAAGAAGGGGGAACCGATTGCTCACTCCTGGCACGTTGTTCGTAGCGGCGGCCGCAACGCCACGCACTGCGGCCCCTGATCGCTATAGCGGTCGCCGCCCTCCAAGGGGTATCGCCCGCACAAGCCGAATTGCGTACGTGTGTACGCGCGCACGAGCGCGCCACCACCCAATACATTTCTTGGTTTTGTTGTTGTTGCTATACGATCCTCTTACCCGCGACAAAAGAATCGAGGACGGCGGACGACAATGGACGAAGAAGGCGTACGCCCGGCGGCGAAGCAGAAAGACTGCGCATTCGAACGGTACAGGTCTCGGTATACTGTGCGAAACCCGATGGGTGCAGCAGCCAAACGGCGAGCGAACGAGTTACTCAACGTCGCGAGAAAAGCAACGGCAGAGAAAGCGTAGAGATTCGGGCGAATGTGCCGCTAAAGAAGAAGCCTGAAACTACGCTCCCTTTCTTCGGTTTCGCCGCAAAGCTTGCGTGCATGGCGGTAATGCAGTACCAAGGGGGTGCGGCGGCGCGCCCTTCTGCCGAAGCCAACCGCCGCTGTCTATCGAGGTTGCAGCGAGCGGCGCCGCTGCTCGCGTGCTTCTTCTGGCTATACAGAAGTCGGAGGCTACTGCACGGACGGAGGAATCGGGCAATATTGAAAATTCTGGCGTGCGTTTTATTTCGCGCGCTGCACGCACACGTATACACGAGCGGTGTGGGTTGCTTATAGTTTATGAACACGCTGATTCGAGGGGACGCATAGTTCGACCGTTAGTACGTCGATTGTAAAGAGCACTTCGCAACACGACACGCGAGGCTTGGAGGCATATATCCTTATATATCCGCAAAAGAACGTATACGATGCGTTCCGAACGAGCGGCACAAGAAAATGTGGACGCGACGACGGTGGAAGCGCATCGACTCAATAATGAAACGCGGAAGTGACACAGTGCTTTGTGCGTCGTGAACGTGAACGTGAAGCTTCGTGAGCAAGAAGGGACCAGCGGTGGATCGCCACCACAGCAGGTGTACTACTCCGATAGGCCACGCGACATGCAAGCACGCGCCATGATACATAGTGTAAGTTACGGGACGTGAAGCGAGCGGCTGTTACGAGCTTCAGTAAAGGTTGAGCAGGAAGCTCGTTTAATGTTTTTAAGCGAAGCGCACTCACGTTTGTGTGACCTCCGAGTCCCCCGGAACGCCATAACGTGGACAGCATGCAAACTCATAGACAGTACACCTATTTGTGTAGTTAAGGCGCTTTATTCACCATCCGTCGCCTTCCCACAAGTTCATCCTCCCCGCCAGTTCCCTTTGTTTGCAGCAAATCGTAGCCAACCCTGACGGCACCCATAATCGCTGAAGGCGCATCCATCCACCTTACAGACTATACACACGTCGGCAATCACGCCTAGACAGCACGCGCCGCAGAACCAGCCGTCTTTCAAAAACACATACTTCATGACACACATCCTTCACCTACTACGAACAAATCCGAAACACCGCGCCCGAAAGAGTAAGTGGGCCGCAATTTCCTCGCACCTTGGCGTTCGCGCGGCGACATTGAAGAAAAAAAAGATAACGGGCCACAGAAGAAGACTGAGGGTATATATATACGTATACACGGCACCGCTACGTGGCACGCCCTTGTACACAGTGGTTCTCGACGACGTCGCTGCATCCTCAAACAGCCTCCTTTTCCGGCTGTCGAGGGCCAAGGTTACGCGTGTCAGCGCACAGAAGGTGTGCGTCAGCTGCTCTTTCTCCGCATGCGCAACACGGTGTCAGGCAGCAGCTATATGGGCGCACACCCGCGGCACTATACTATACTACTATGTTTTCGTACACCGCAGGCCAGCAACACGGTCTTTACAGGGTATGTATATACACGTATACGTATAGCTGAAGCCGGTGGCCGTCCGTGGCCCCGATGTCACACCTTGGCGCCTGCCAGAAACGCTCCGCGCGACCTTAGTACAGGATGGGAACACGCACGTGGCCAGCGCTCCGTGGCCTTCCCCCTATCTCTCTCTCTGTGCAGCTCGACGTGTTTTCTTTCGAGAAGGAACCCTTATTACAGCGGGAGGCGTACAGATTTCCGCACGCACCGTAACCGAAAGGGCCTGAGGTGAAGCGCTTCGTGCACGTTAGCGCCTGCTTTTCGTTACTTACACATGTTGGCGCGAGCTGCGGTTATGCCGGAAACAAAGAAACGCACACACGTAGCAGAGCTAGACATAAATACTGGTCACGACCTCACACTCTTACATCCGTTAGAGACAGGACAATAGGCGAAGAGGTTGGGAGAAGCATACGATGCGAACCAGGGAAGCAAAACTACATGTTCCGCCTCTTTATAAAGATCTCTCGCGTCGTCGTGAAATCATGGTATCTATACAGACACGCCCGCAAGCAAGAGACACTTATTTTTTACAGCGAAATGTGTCATCGGATCACAGCGGCAGTGGGGTGGTTCTCCGCCGCCGCCGGTGTCCGTAACCACTATCGCGAGAAATGAGAAAGAAGGAAATAATTAAAAAGATATCCAGGATCAGATGGGATTTGAACCCGGGCCCTCTGCGCGGCCGTCTAGTATTCTACCACAGAGGCATGCTGGTGCTTGAAATTGCTTTGCAAAAAGACCCCATACAGGCTTCATGTCGGGCAAGGAATCTCGTTACCATGTGTAAGCAGCAGACTAACATAACAACCAGGCATTACAGAATTGCTAAATGCGCAACGGGTGTGTGGTTTAAAGCTTCCCACCCACTACAATGTGGTCAACAACAATTCTTCATCGCCATCAGCCACATGAAGCATCAACGAAGTGCACATTATTGCCTTACGGATTTGTAGCGGGTATGTACCTCGCTTATCTGCAGAAAAACGAATAATCGCATATAGAGTGGGTGCTTCCCTACTTCACAAAAATTATGATTTGTGGCGTAGTGGAATATACCTTGGATGTGTACTTGTATTAGCTTCCTCAAGAGAGTTTATAGAACGGTCTCTAGAAGGTCCGCGCTTCCAGCTTTCGCTGTGATTGCGCTGCGCGCTCCGCGCAGGTCTGGCGAAAATTTTCTTAACATATATGTCGTATATAGAAGCCGGTTTGGTAAAGCACAAAGCGCGTAAACGTCTGTCGGAATGATCGATACAAAATGCAGCGACTTGCTTTTCGGCACTCTCGCGTGTACAATATATGCAGCCTCGTTTCAAATGCTTCCATGCAGCTAGGTCACACGAAACCTCCAGATCGAAGCGTATATACATCCTTCATGGCTGCAGGCAGGTTGTATGACGTATATGTAACGTATTATTGTATGGACACGCGCGTGCGCGCGCGATACGCATGAGGCGACCCGCAGTCAAACTATTCGAGGACTGCGTACGCGACTGAATATCACGCGTGCACACACACCCCTGACACTCAATGTCTCAGTAAGCCGAGATCGTGACATGCGTACGCGATGCCACCGGTCGCTGCAGCTGCAAACGGTAGCGCGCTTCCTGTTTCTTATGGGCGAGCCCACCCTCCCGTCTCTTTTGTTTTAACCTCCCCCATCTCGCTCTCTTTCGTTGGTTTTATTATTATTATTATTTTTGTAGAGGACGCTTGACACCGCCCTTTAGTACGTCTCGGAGCCGTTACACGATCAGCGGCGGTGGTCGACGAACGAACAACCTTCCGGCGGCAACGCCATCCCCATACGGGGCCGATAAGAGGAAGAAGAACCTTTACCAACCAACGCGTTCACCGGCGGTCGCAGAGGAAGTCATTAAGGCTGCTTGGTTAGGTCGACACGCGATGCCGCAGTCTTGAACGTGTTCCTTGATTGCCCCCTAGCCTTCGGGCCTTCTTCCTCTCATTTTGTGTTTGCCTCGCTCCTATCGTAACTGCAGTTTGAATCACGGCTCATATCGGTGAGCACATCCGTCTCGAACGCCCGAGTGCAGCCCCACACGAGGGCGCGTCAAGGAGAAGGCCGCCGTTACGGAGACGACTGGCTTTAACGATCGCACGCGGTTCAAAACGCGGTCGCGATAAGGCGCGGGCTTCTAGAATACGCGAGCTCATTTGATATTAGCGACCCGACCCGCGGCGGCGAGACCCCATATACACGACTCGAATATCAAACGTGCGCACTGATAACGTATTACGATCATGCGAGGGAGAATTCGTTCACGACGAATACGGGCCTGCTGTAGCGGCATGTTCGAACGACGTATCTACCTCGATAGTTCTTTTTACTTTATTTTTTGGAACGACTCATAACCAGAACCTGCGCCCGCGATTCTACACTATCTGCTCGCTAACTCGGCTCACTGAAGCCGATTCGGATGTTCGACGCACGCCGGCCACGTTTTCTTGCCGCGCTTGCAGAAGGTTACTTCCGCGCAGGGACTGGACGATTGAAATTGCCAAGCTCACGCATTCACGCGCGACGAACGGTTGACACAGGAAGAAAGCGATATTGCTTATAATGCAACGTGCTATCGTTATTCACTGGACGTACACACGGAGTAATATAGAAGTAACTGGCGTACAGTGCTTTCGGTTTACGCGACAAGAAATGATAATAATAATAAGTAATAATATCTGGCGTTTTACGCGCAAGAACCACGGCATGATGATGAGGCACGTCGTAGTGGAGGGCTCCGGAAATTTCGACCATCTGGTGCTTCTTTACCGTGTACCTGATATCGCACACTATACACGGGCCTCTATAGCATTATAACGCGACCGCCTGCGGTCGGGATCGAACCCGCGACTTCCGGGTCAGCCCGCCTCGGTAGCGCAGTAGGCAACGCGTCAGTCTCATAATCGGGTCAGCGGCCAAGCACAGTTACCAGCGTAGCACCGAGGCGGACGATGACACGAAATGAGTCGTTCGAATACATGGCATCGCGTCTTAATTCTCCTCAGCCGTTGGGCAATGCGGACGCGGTCTCCGTCCGCTCCGGCAGGAAGCCGGTGGGAATAAACAAAGAAGTATAGGAGGGAGGGGCCGCGGCCTGTAGCAGGCCCCCGGCTGTGTCTCGAGTACATACATACAAACACGCAAGTCGCGCGCGGGGTCTCCTTTTGTTCCAGGCGGCGAGACCACTCGGAACGATTAAAAACGGCCTCCTCCGAGGGCAACAACGGCTAAGCTGGCTCAGCCAAGCGGCACGCGACGGGTACCGAAGTTCGGTAGCGCTGTACACACACAAATGCCCCTCCCTTTCTACTCGCTCGTCGGGCTCCTGCGTCCCGCCGAGCGCGAGGCACCGCGGGCTACACTACTGGCTCGCCACCGGAGTGACCGCATGACCAGTCATTCGTGCCGCGAAGTAAAAGAAAGAAAGCGCGAAGTCGTTAGCTGGAGAAATCAGCCCGAGTGCTGCGGGGGCCGCGCCAGGTGTAACACCTGCAAAAGAAGGGAGCAAATTGCGCGCGCTGACGGTGTTTGTGTATATATAGTAAATATTTTCGAGTGAATGAAATCACGACGCTTTGCGCACGACGAGAGCACGGCCACGCGTTTGTCTTTAAGTATAGACTAGCTGTGAGTTCTCTACGGCCGCCTTAGGCAACGCCACTACAGAAAAATTCTACTAAAAAGGGGCTGCCAAAGAATAAATAATCCGCTAGTGGCACTAGAATTTACAATCGCAAGCATGAACAAGATTTTGTTTTCAGTTACATACAGCTGACTCGATTATCTGAACAAAGGTAGGGGTAATGTGACGAATATGTTCCTAATACTGATTTCCCTTTTTTGTCCGCCGCGGTGGTATAGCGGTTACGGTGCTCGGCTGCTGACCCGAAGGTCGCGGGTTCGATCCCGGCTGCGGCGGTCGCATTTCGATGGAGGCGAAATGGTAGAGGCCCGTGTACTTAGATTTAGGTGCACGTTAAAGAACACCAGATGGTCGAAATTTTCGTAGCCCTCCACTACGGCGTCTCTCATAACCATATCGTGGTTTTGGGACGTAAAACCCCAGATATTATTATTATTTCCCTTTTCGTGTATCGCCAGTGGTACGCTTCGGCGTTCAGGCCACTGTAGAAAGGAAAAGAATCGAGTGGAAAGAATCGCTACATTTTACCGGCAATTACGTGGGAATAAGGCGAAGTAGCTAGCACGCTGAAAACTTCACCTTTGAGGAGATTCTCTTAGAGCTCTGTAAAGATGTCGATACCTTCTGGCCTCTAAAACGAAAATTGCAGGTGTTACATTTGCTACTGATCACGGAAGCCTTGCGTGCGGAAACGCTGGTACAGCAGGCCTTATCCTATATTGAAGCCACTTCGCACAGTCCATTTGCAGATGCTCTGCCCATCCAGCCTTCAAGATGAGACGATATTCTTTCTTCGAACAGCAAAGCATAGAAAAGAGAACAGCGCTACAGGACTGCAATAAACGGACGAACAAACAACCCTAGCTGCCCTGCAAAACAACAAAACACTAATGTAGTGAAGCTGCGTCCCTAACCTCGCATACTGTGACGAAGGAGCATCTGAATCTTCGATCTCGTGCGACATTTGCGCACGTCACTTCCGCCAGCGCTTTGATAAGGAACGAGACAAAGCGAAACTGCGCAGCGAAGCACTGAAGCTCGCGGCGGAAGTCGGCGCCGACTTTTCGCAACGCTAATTATTCCGCCGCCAGCGCTTTCGGAACAAAGAGGGGGAGGCCAGCGACATCGGAAATCGATATATCGTTTTACGCACGCTCGCACGCACACATGTATACGCGTGCACCGATGAGTCACAGCCGACGAAAACACGGAACTATGGCGTCCCCTCTTCCCGGCCCACATCGCACTCAGTTTCCGTGCGTTTTCCGGCAGCGTCGAGAACAAAAAACATGGCGATATACGCCGCCGCCGCCACGCGTGTAGCAACGACGGCAGAGCATGCACGACCCGGCGACCACGACGCTTGAGCAAACCTCGATGTCGCAGTGTCCTCACGACACAGCGCCTTGCATGGCGGCGGCCGCTGACCCAGCTGCTATGCGAAATGTCTCCAATGTCGCCGTCTTCCTGTTTATCGGCCTCCGAATGCCTCACACAGACTCCGGTGCCTCGAACGCAACGCGCAGCAGCGATCCTGGACCCGTAGTTACAAAAAGTCTAACGCTAGAAATTTTCTTAAGGAGTATTTCAATCAATCGCGATGCGGGACATATCATTAGCGAAGCCCACTGACCAATGAGAAAACGCTGCCTCTCTTTTTATTATTATTATTATTATTATTATTATTATTATTATTATTATTATTATTATTATTATTATTATTATTATTATTATTATATTTTTTCGAAGACGTCCGCATTAAGATTGCGTACAGCCGCTGGAACCATTAATGCATAGTTTCCCTCTTTCCACATACTCGATTTGACGTCACTCATGCCGAACTTATCGTACCATAACGACGGCGGATGTATGTACAATCGATTAAGCCTCCAACCCACAAAACAGGAGTATAAAAACAGGAAATGTCCCACGGCGTACTTCCGATCGCCACCAAGCCAGGTCGGGATTGAATTTTTCGACAGCGATTGACTCCTTTGCACGAGCGAATCGTACGCCGAGAAATATTCGATCTCAATCGAGCTTGATCACGGCTCGATAGTGACCCGTGTGACATGCGAGAACCTGACGGACAAGTATACGCACCTCAGAGCATGGGCGTCGGCAGGGGGGTCCCCCTGAAGCCACACAAGCACTTGCCCCCGCCCATGCTGCCTTAGCGCTCTACCCCTCCCCCAGTCGCCGCGATGAAACACGGGTTTGTGCACGCACCCCAAGACAAAATCCTGCCGACACTCATGCCTATAAGCGTGCGCAGGGTTTCCCATCAGGGGGGGCAAAAATTAATCGCAGCGCCCCCCCCCCACACTACTAAGTCAATGTATGGGGCAGATTTTGCGCCCCCTCTTAGGTGATTAGGGTGACGGCTGCCTCCCCTGCCCCCTCCCCCCCTCCCCCGTGCGCACACCTATGCTCATGCCTCAGAACCTCAGCTATATGAAAAACATCGCCTTGGCTGTTTACCGTGTGGTTACGGTGCTCGGCTGCTGACCCCGAAGTCGCGGGTTCGATCCCGGCAGCGGCGGTCGTATTTCGATGGAGGCGAAATGCGAGAGGCCCGTGCACTGTACGATGTCAGTGCACGTTGAAGAACAGCAGATGGTGGAAATTTACGGAGCGATCCACTATACGGCGTACCTCATAATCACATCATAGTTTTGGCACGTAAGACCCCAAATATTATTACGCTTACTGTCTCCAACGCGAGCAGTAACGCCACTCGAGAAACGCAACCCTAACTATTCGCAAAATCGAGACGCGATGTATAGGTTACGTAAGAGTTCCAGTGACCCGACCTCTTTCGCGAATGGAGCTCGCGAAATACAAGAGGCATTCGCCGCCAGAACACACATTGTACTTGAATGGGAGCCACTACAAGGTTCCCCGGTCGCATCCGAGAGGTGTTCAATGGAGCATGACGAAGCGTTTCCAGATTGCGGAAGCGTGGTTATAGAGCGCCGCGCGAGTTGTTTTTGTTTTCGCTGCTGCACGTTCGGCAGAAGCCGCGCAGCCGTCGCATGCATGAAGCTTTACAAGGGACAAACAGCGCGAAGGGCGGGCGCGAGCAGAGCCGTCAACAACGCCACGAACAACACGAAACGCGCTGACGTCAAACACGCGCATCGCCAGCAGCGCCAGCTGGCACGGCCCTCAGGTCGTGGGGGCGAAAAATAACAGCTCATCGAGACGGACATTGTACGGAAATTGACAAGGTGTCGACAACGCCTTAGATGTAGTGTCTGGAATTAGCTTCTGCAATTTGAGGTGTGTAGTTGATGAAGCAGCGCACGAAAGGCACAACCACGCGCACATAAAAATGACGCAAACACAAGTGCTGGTCTTTTGCGCACTGCTTCATCAACAGCATAGCTTCACCAAGTAGCACATCGGTACATATCAAATAAGGTGTACAGTTCGTGCTAGAAATAGCATATTTGGTCGCATGGTCCCAGCACCGGCTAATGTTGGCTCCAGTTCGCTATCCGCTCTTTTAACAACGTTAATAGTATAATACGTGTCTACTGTTATGTCTCTGCTTCACTTCTTGAAGTACTTCGCGCACAACATATGCGCTTAAGAAAGTTCGCACCAAATTTTTGTTTACACTTATGGACAAAGTACTACTGCCAATCCCCTGTACTGCAGAAAGTGGCAGGTTACTCGACTGAAGCTGTATTCCTATACATTCCATCATGAGTGCGTGGCGAGCGATTTCAGCAGATTAAACGCTGAGATGTTCTCCTAAGATAAAACAATCGTCTATTAATCAGAAAGCTGACCAATCATTCAGCCAAGCTAACAAGCAAAAGCAATGCGCATGGCACGATGACACGAAAGCGAATAGATGTCAGTGAGATAACTCGAATAACTGGGCTACCGTCGGCGCACGCGTGTTGATGGTGTACATAGATATTTGTCATCATATAGCGGTAAAATGAAACAAGAGCGGTAAAATTCCATCGGTAACCAGTCGTCTGATAATTGTACTAAGGATAAGGAACTGATTCACGAGTATGAACGAAGAACATTGACACGCGTATACACTAATTGTTCTTCCAGAGCATTATACCGTACAGCTTAAGACGTATGTACATTGAGTTGCTGCATCTTTATCGGCGTGTATTAAGTTATACGCTCCTTACGTTTCAGGGACCCTTGCTCCTTGCTCACCCGCCGCGGTGGTCTTGTGGTTGTGGTGCTCGATTGCTGACCCGAAGGGTTACGGGGTCGAATCCCGGCCACGGCCCACCGTATTTCGATGGAGACGAAATGCTAGAGGCCCGTGTACTTATATTTAAGTGCACGTTAATTAACACCGGATGGTCAAAATTTCCGGAGGCTTCTACTACGTCGTCTCTTATAATCATATCGTGGTTTTGGGACGTAAAACCCCAACAATTATTATATTAACACGAAAGTGTTTTATGTCGGGGTCCACCAAGACTGTAGTGACGTATTTCCGTCACGGATATGACGTTGATAAAATAGACGCTAACGGAGGAGAAAGAAAACAATGTAAAAGAAGTTACTCCGCCGGGAATCGAACATACGACCTCTTGGGCCACGACGATATAGCAACCGGTGCTCTGCCGACTAAGCTATGACAAGGCATTTGCGCGACACTCCACAAACGCGTCTTATATCTCTCACACATTTTCTGTCGCACGATGTTCTCTGTTGGCGGGCCTAGACTGGGCGGGGCGGTGGCGCCGTCTGTGAGTGGTGCAGTGAAGCAATGCGGCATGACATTTACTAGCGCCGATAGAGAACGATTCGGCGGCGGCGGCGCAGTTAAAGCATGGCCTCCGAGATTGAGCGCCGGCGCCCAATTTGATGAAGATCGCCGGACTCTCCAGTGTGCCTTGGATAGACTGGATGACCGCCCCTTTAATGAAGCAAAGATCTTAGGAGCCTGGTCGCGCAGCATATCAGCCCAGAAAGCCACACGAGCCCTACTGCGGTACTTGAAAAGAACCCTATTGAGCGACCGCCTGTGAAACTCGGCACTGTGTGTGTGATGTGACATGTGTCTATCCTTCTCTCTCTCTCTTTTACTCCCCTATTCCCCCTCCCCATGTGTAGGGTAGCAAACTGGACGCATTGTCTAGTTAACCTCCCTGCCTTTCCTACATTCCTTCTCTCTCTCTCTACCAGCGAAAAACACTGGCCGCGCTAGCATCGGGGAGTCGCCCTAGACTCAGTTACGTTATTTGCCTTTCGCTTCGTGTTAGCGTGTGACGCCTCAAACACCAATAGACATTGTACAAGCTCTCATACATCACTACACAATAAGTACTAATTCTGTGAAGATACGTTTCACTTTCGTGTTATACCGATTCTCATGACGGAGGGATCCGCCATGTTTTGATTATTACTGGTTTTCTCAGTCAAACCGGTTAGATGAGATGATGATCAAATGAGCGAGCGTGTGCGCGTGTACACGATTACAAAGCTAATGAAACAAAACCAAAAGGAGGAAGCTACAGGAAAACTGGTGTCCTTCGTATGTACACAGAAGTCGTCAAACTATAGCGCAATAGTCTTCATGTCATCGTAACTGGCGAACCCTCTACACGGATCGACGATTTCTTCGAAAGGCTGCAGTGCATGAGTGATGTAATTCGTTTTGCAATACTATACCGCGGCCACGAACACCTTTTTTCCTCAATACTACAAATCGACGACGCACGATAGAGGGAAATGCATAAGAAAAAAATAGATGCGGGGAGGAGGCGATACGCAGGTGGGAACCGCGGGATCACACGCAACACAAAGGACATGCGCGCGCGTGTGCGCAATCAACTAAGCGGCAAATCAAGGCAGGTTTATAAGAGGAATACATCGCTTCTCATCATAAGCTTCAAGGATACGATTTACGCACGCGCTGGCTCCAGCGGTGTTATATATAGCAGCCGCTGAGGTTCCCCGTAATTAACGAAATATACGAGACGTGCGCAATTGACCACAATCTATCTCTCATATATTTTACAGCCTCGCTTAAACGGCGCCATCTTGGGCTGTTGACGTTGCCGTTTTTTAACAGTCCAATGAACGAACGGTATACCACAGTGTAAAGGCTCACAAGCGTGGAAACGGGGATCCATTCGGCAATTCAAGAGGTTGTTAACTCAGCGTCACGACATGAAAAACTGAGAACTCGCTGGTGTGAAAGCCCAATATGGTGGCACCCATGAACAAAAAAAAAAATATGGAGGCGACTCCAATTATTCACTTAAGAGCCTGGTGTAGCGGCGCTCGCACGTCGGCTCTCCTGTGACCCAGTGTATTCCTTGGGTTTACATTGTTTCCTCGTGCTGCCGAAGCAGATCCCAGAGGCCACTTAGAAAGAAGCGCATGGTTGAGATCTACTCCACCAGGTGCCGCAACGATCTCAGCTGCTCACAAGAAAAGCGTCTGCTCTTTCAATGAACTCATTCAATTAATCTACATTAATTATCCTGACAGTTAAGTGGCGCTTAAGTAAACTTACGCTCCGATATTATCCTATGTAACTCTTAACTTGAACCAGAACTATCGATTTCGTACCAGTTTTATTGATTAAGACACATTTTCTAAATATTCTTAAAACCGGAAGTATGTGCTCGACCGGAAGTGCCTGGATGAGGAGCAAGAGAGTAACTCGGTGCTCCTGCCTTAAAAATGAGGTCCTCTTAAGGCGTCGCCAGTCGAAAGCGATACGAGTATCACTGTTCGCCATAGACGAAGTACACGTAACGTCTTGCTGCCCGCACTATAACTTCTCAAGCGCACACGTGGACATACAGCATCAATTGCACCCACACCGACAGCAGCCATCATGCACGCAAGTACACGCGCACCGGCGTCTTACTCCGCTTGCAAGCACCCCGTACGGTCCTGATTCATATTCATTCGTATTTCCCCGTACGCGCGACGCAAACACAATGCACAGCTGCAACGAATGACGTTTCTGTCGCATATTTTCTTTTCTTTTTCCTTCTGAATTTCCCTTCCATTTCTGCCCGACAAGCACCGTGCAATCTCGTCGGTTTTTTGGTTTACTTCTTTTCCAGGTATACGGACCTGAAACATAAAAGGCCTGACCGCACGTGACCACGACGAGATGAAGACGTTCCTCAACTCTTTAAGAGAAGATTCCGCGCCACTGCAGTGCACACCTATTCCCACTGCAGTTTATTCTTTCCCGCTCTCTGGCGTTAATCTGAATACAACCCAGCGTCAAGTACACGACACCAGAAGCCGCAAGCGTACGCGTTTTTACTGAGAGAAAAAGAAAGAAAGAAAGAAAGAAAGAAAGAAAGAAAGAAAGAAAGAAAGAAAGAAAGAAAGAAAGAAAGAAAGAAAGAAAGAAAGAAAGAAAGAAAGAAAGAAAGAAAGAAAGAAAGAAAGAAAGAAAGGGGAAGTGGTGAAAGAAAGTGCAGGCGCGCAGGAAAGGAGCACTCGGTTAGACATCCAGAGAAGCTACATTCCCGTTGCTAGGCGTGTTATTCTTCACCTTTCCCCCATGCAGATATGCTAAAGTTGTTATACGGAGTCGAGTATTTCGCGCCTCTTGAAGCGCTAGTACACGTTAGTGCAATGCCCCTTAAGCAGGGTTGCCAATGGTGGCTACTTTTCGCCAAATTGGCGAATTTGAGAGGCCCGTGGCGACCTAAAATTATGAATGGCGACATGGCGAATTTTTGGCGATTTTCAGCTTAGGTCTCCACTGAGTTATGCATCCTAAGCTCAATGCCTTCCCAACGAATGAGCGGCACTATTCCCTGTATTTTTCTAGGTTTTGAGGTGCACATTGCGCGCCGTTCTGTATGTCCGTCCTGTAACTCGTGTGTATCTCCTTAATTCATCTAGATGCTTCTAACTCAATTCATCTAGATTCATCTAGATGCTTCAGAGCTTCGCTAAAGTTTCGCTTCTGAAGGGGCTAGATGACGGGTTGGTCGTGTCTTCCGGCCATTTGTTCCGCCAAAGCTCCAACTATTCTGAATAGCTTGGCGACCTATTCACCGCTGCAGTATCCCCTAATCGAGCTCGTATAGCGAAGATGGGCGGATACGCGGGTGTTCGTGCAATAAAAAATTATTTATTCAGGCATTTTCTACTGTTCTCGGTGAGCGTGTGCAATGAAAACAATTGCTATACAACATTTTACAATGTCTACCTGTTCAATTATAATGCACTGGATTGACGCGGGTAGATATAAGTGATTATATATGACAGGGACAGTGGCGTCCGGTATCATATTAGTTCACACTGAAAGGTATAAGACTCACTAATGAACGATCCCAAGCACTCCCATGGTGAAGGGGCGATGCGCCTGGCATTGAGAAATGTCAAGATACTTTAAGGGCTTACTAGGATATGCCGCACACATCTAGAATGGCGACTTTTTTGGCGAAATTTTTTAAAAAATGGCGACTTTTGGCGACTTTCTGCTCGTTGTTTGGCGACATTTACTCGAAAGTCAGTGGCAACCCTGCCCTTAAGGCACCTATCGGAAACGCCTGCGAAGTCTCGAATACATCTGATGATGGTAAAGTTGACCGAGACGGAAGGCCGGGTGCTTCCGTGTCGCATCGAGGGTGCGAGCGATATATAAGCGTGCACGATCGTGCGCGCAGGAGGCACGACGATCGCGAACGGAGACGACGTTTCGGCACCGTTATTACACAAGCACGCCGCTTGTGAACCCCCCGAATCTATTTCGCCGAGAATTCTTCACCGAGTCGTGACACACACCACTCAAACGGGAAACGCCCATGTATAAACAGATGGGTTTGCGCAGTCATTTTTTTTACGGAAATAGGCTATAGCATGAATACGAAATCTCTCTCTCTCTCTCTCTCGAGTGTGTGCATCTGTCCAGAACATTGCCACAACACGATGTCGTGGAAAGACAGCAGTTGCGCGATGCGCAGCACAAAAGCGCTGTTAGCGTTCTTGAGGAACACTCAGCTTAACCAAAGCTTGTGAAGGACTCTTTTTATGTAAATATGTGTGTTTGTGACTGCATGTACTATTTGTGCGTATATGGTGTATGTGTGATCACTGTACATACCATAATAACCCGACACCTGGAATAGCAAGCCAGGCGACCTCTCCGGGCATTTAATTAAAGAATCTTATCTCTCTCTCTCTATTCACAGATTGTGCGATTGAATACAAACGCAGTGCTTGACTGCTGATCTGAAGGTCGCGGGATCGAATCCCGGCCACGGCGGCCGCGTCTCGATGGTAGAGGCCCGTGCGCTTAGATTCAGGTACACGTTAAAGAAGACCAAGTTCGGTCGAAATTTCCGAAGCCCTCCACTAAGGCGTCTCTCATAATTATATCGTAGTTTTGGGACGTAAAACCCGAGATATTATTTTTATTGAAACAGAAGCAGTGACGCCGAGAAGCCTGAGCAGTCATATACCCTTACGGATACCCTTCATGGGGGTTCGCTTAGCTAAAACAATGTTAGTGGCACAAACCAATGGCTTGAAAGTATTCAACCGTGGTTCCCTTGCTCGTTTTGAACACAATGTCATGAAAGGAAAGGTTGCCATACATATTAGAACAAAGAAAGACGCGTATCCGCACTGAAACACCGACTTGCGTATAAGGGAAAGGGGGACTATGACGCATGACGACGCTGGAGCGCTAAAAACGGAGCGGACGATGATGACTGAATGGATGGTTTATCTGCTAGAGTGCAAGACCGATAGCTCTAAATGCCTGAAACCAGATTTCTTTAACAAATGACGCGCCTCGAATCACTCTGTGAGCCACGCCTGAACACTCCGCCGCTTAGGTTACGACAGTCCTACAGCTGTTCAAAATTGATCGAGTCTTTCGTATAGCGACAGGCATAAGTATGATCAACTGTCATTATCATCACCTCATTCCCAATGCTATTACAGAGTTCTGCGCAAAATTGCGCCTCGCCTTGCATTCTGAAGCGATGGATTTCGTAACCGTTTCTTCTTTCTCTCCCGCTCTGACGGTAACGCGTAAGGGCCCAGTTTTTCCCATATCGCTCAAGCGAAGCCTTCTTTCCTTGTTTACTGATCCCGAAGCGTCACAAACGGCAGCCTCTCTTTCAGCAGACGAAAAGGTGGGCCCCCTTCTGAGCCTCCAATCTTATAAATACGAGATAGTAAAGTATAGCGTCCAATAAGAGGAGAGGACGGCCCGTTCAACCTTGGAATACGGCGGGCTGGCTATAGAGCACAGCTGTTCGATTCGTTACGCCGATTACGTATTGGGTGCGCCGCCGTTCAGGCGTCAGGAGTCCGCGCTTGAAAATAAGGGAAAAGAGGGGGAAAAGAAAAGACGAAAGGCGAGCACCACTTGTTGGATCACAAGAAGGGCACCGATCAGAGCACCGATCAGCGAACGATGGCCGCATTTTTGCGCCCCTTCGATCGACAATCGGCCGCATCATCGCTGACACGTACCGAGGAAGGAGAATAAAAAAGATGAGCGCGGGCGCCGTTAGACGAACGCGCCTCTCAGCACCGCGTGCAGGAATAAAAATGGCGCGAGTGCGCGGAGAAAGAAGCCAGCTATTGCTGACTCGGGAAAGAATAGACGGTAAAAAATAAACATATGCGCAGCTAGCTAGTGCTTTCGACCAGAAGGCACATACAGTCCAGATAACAAGCAACAACACGGCAGGTGCAATGCAGAGAGAGAGAGAGAGAGAGAGTGAGTGACTTGGAACGCTTCGAAAACCCGTGGCCGTATAAACAGAAGATTACAAAAGCAGGGCCATTCGTGGGATGTGAGCGGGCCGCAACGCTTTTTTTTTTCTCTTAAATGCGGGTAGAGAAATGCGTGGCTCGTGGCCACAAGTAACACAATTCAACAAACGCCGCACAAATAAAACGACAGTAAGAAACGAAAACCGCAGGAAAAAAAAAAAAAAGAAAAGTAGTGGCGAATGCGAGGGCGTGCAAACATCGGAAAATGTCTTCGATGTCCTTTTCTGATGCGAGAGTGACCCTCATCGAAGTACAACGGCCTCCCAGCCCTTCGAACAAGAAGAAAGGCCACTTTCACTTTCATCGTGCCCAACAATCGGCCGCTGCTGTCCTCAATCACGGTAAACCGGCTCTCCTTCTTATTCGGTTGTTCTATAAGGCGGGTCAGACCAACGCCACCTATAGTCTACAGGTGGTGATGGCCAGGCGGTCGAGGAACGACCCTGCGACACCCGATTACACGGAGGCGATTTTGGAATACTATCCACAGCTTCCATAGTGTAGACGAGAGGGAAGTTTTATTTTAATCAGGCAGCAGTCAGGCCTCGTAACAGTGACGGTGCGCCAAGTCCTTTGATTTACGTTCCACGAAACGACAGCGTAAGTGAAGAGAGCGCAAGATGACGATATATATATTCGCTTTGTATGTATACCTTTTCTTCGCGCAGTCTTTCTCTTAGTCTATATTGTTTCTAACCTTTACTGCCATTATCCTCTCCCGGCCATCGCTTAGCAGTCAGCGGCTTGAGCTATAGATAGCTTTTCGTTTTCTTTTGTTTTAACTCTCAGAAGTCTGCCTTTAGGCATACTATAACCATACGCTCGACGCACGCAGACGGGTTTGTTTTAAACAGGAAGCCTTATAAAGAATAGTGGTAGGGCCCGTGAATGCATGTGTTATAGGCTGGGATACTTATCCTGGGCGAAGGTTTAATGCACGGAGGTATAGACGGTTATAGTGCGACCATAAGCTATTTTCTTCGTTGCTATAGACTTCAAAGGGTTCAATGAAAAATCTCCAACTACACTATACTTCCACATCTCGACTTGCACGTTAACTATAATGAAGAGACAAAGGCAAGCCAGCAGACCACCATCCCGGTGAATCTCATGCCTGGCTGCTGCACTTTCTGACACATATGAATCACACGTCGCTCCGAAGCGCACTTAATAATTCAGCCAAGACATCTATGTCCTTTACGTTAACACTGACTTCTTGTGGCAAGCAGGTTTTCCACCGCCACCTCAAGTTAATTTTAATATTCGCACTTAAATTTGACCTATCCAAAAACGTTCGATAAAAATATCAGACGAGGGTGTACATCGAAAATGCCGTGAAACGACGTAGTTGCCTCGAGAACCTTTGAAATAATTGGGCGGTATATGTACGGGTATGCGGACGTATGGGAGTTATATGCAGGTCACCACATACGCGTACGTACAGCACATCTATCGGCCGGCCGTCGAGTACAGCCTTTGGTCCATAGCTAGCAAGCGCAGAACGCGTCACAGTACTGAAGGTAAGCCGCAGTACCTATGATAAGTGCATGCATAAAAATAGATACCTGCTTCGATTCATGCGTGACACAGGCCCTGGTTCACACATATAATACACGCATGCACACCACGAATTACTCCTTAAAGGGACACCAAAGAGAAACAATAAATTGGTTTCGATTGATAAAGTGTGGTCGGAGAACTCTTGTGTAGTTTATTTCACCACCATAGGTTTATTATTAGAGGAGAAAACCAAGTTCAAAGTTTCATTTTTAAATTTCGCGCCGAACTTTGTAATTCGGGACGTAAAAGATTTAAAAGAGCATGTTAACGTATTTTGGCGCCACTGACTCCACGAAATTTCCACAAACTCGTTATGTGAAGTCTCTGGCCCCCTCAGAGGACAATGTACTTCGATTTAACCGATTAGGAACCACGTAGGCCCAAGCAGGCGCCGTGAAAATTATGTGACGTCACGGCAAATGGTGCGGAAATTTCAATGTGGCGTCGCCACCTGTATTTTATTTTTGCGCGTTTTCTCGCTTATTAAGCGTCTTCTCGCAGCAAGCGTGGTGTTTTTGGTATCGTGGAAGACTACTTTACTAATGCGAGAAAAATCGTTTTGCTCTTTAGTGTCCCTTTAAAGGCAAGTATGCATCGACAAAAAATAATAAAGGAGATCCAGATATCTATATGAGATGCGCCAAACGAGACAATGGAAATGTAAACGTAATTTAATTAAATAAAATTTAGTTCGCAATGAAATACAAAAAAATAAGTCCAAGCGATTAGATTTAGGTGCACGTTAAGAAAATCCCAGGTGGTCAAAATTAATCTGGAATTAACCCTTTAAGGCATGCTTCATAATCATGCCGTGTATATAACATGTAAACTCTGGTCATTTTTGTCGCCCAAGACGTATAAATGATGCTATGCAAAAATATATAATATTTTTCAAGCTTCTTGGTCAGAGGTTCTGACGGCAGTTTTTTCACGGCTATCGCCCGAGGTGAGAGCGTTAGTCCGTAGCTAGTCAACAGCGCCTCGTGCGCTGGAATGTCAAGGCGGTGCGGCCACCGAAATGCGGTCACCGCTGTCGGTATCGAATCTGCGGCGACCTCCAGGTCAGCAGAGCAATGCCATATAGTTTTATTGGGCCAACGGTCCAGGTAACGCTCCGTGAATTCCTATCAATCGCTCTTGCTGTTCTTACTCGACGGCGCTTTCTTGCGCTATTCTAGCCATTCCATTTTTCGATCATATTAAGGCGAAAGCCTTAGACGCCCCATCGAACGCGAAAGCTGACCGTCGGCGTCGACGACGTCAACACGAGTAATGCAAAAAAAAAAATGATCATCACGTAATGACGTGATCATACGTCACATATCGCCCAAATTTGTGATGTCATTATGACGTCCCGTGATGACGCCATAACATGCAATCGTCGCTTGGTCAAGTGTGGGCCGATCACGGAGGCAGTGCAAATCCACGTATAGCTACCGAAAGCTTTCGGAAGGGGGCAGGGGAGGATCCATAATTCGACTGAGAAGGAAAATAAGAGGATGGCCTTCGCCTTCGAGTCGTCTTGGGCCAATGCATAAGGGACCGCGTGAGTTTTTGGTTTCATAATGAATACAAGCTAGCCCGCGTGAATCACTTATAAACGAGCGCACAAACACGGGGTGTGAAGGGGCACGCGTACCCTGCAATATACGGTGTTTCCCGCAACGGACTGTCGCCGCAGAGCATCAAAGGCCAGACCGCGGCGTTTCGCCGAAGAACGCGTTCGCGTCAACGTGTTGCGAAAGCCGCGGTATAATTAATTAGGCGCGAACGCGCTTCAAGCGAACCCGCCCCTCATCGTGTCGACACAAAGCGCACGAACTTGAAATGGCTTCCCGCGGCACTCGGATGTAATAGGTATTAGCGGCCCGCGGCTTCTTCCGCTGCGCATCTACGGTCTGCTTTCCCGCAACGCTCGGCTGTATTGCAGAGCAGCGGTAGCTACGAACGGTTACGACTGAACTGAGTGTAGCGTTCGACGGGTACAGATAGGCCACTCTCCACATCGGCAATGCCTGGGGGAGTAGGGGGGAAAGGGGGGGGGGGTGTTGGTAATTGCTACGCATTGAAATGTCTCAGTGCACGTGAGCGAGAAAAAAAGACGCAGAACGTGCATTACAATTTCCTTGTACAATGCGGAAACAGTGCGAATAATGCGGAAACAATGCGAATAAGTTACACAATACAGTACCTCTGAAACGTGTTCGTGAGACAAGGACTGATAAGACGACGTTATACTCGGCTTATCACCGACGTTATACTCGGGGACGAATTACAGCTCATGATTACTGAACTGGATACGGAAAGTAGAAGAGTAGGTCTGAAAATTAATATGCATAAAACTAAAGTAATGTGGAACAAACTTGGCAGAGAACAGCGCTTTGCGATAGGTGGCGAGACACTGGAAGTTGTAAAGGAGTACGTCTACTTAGGACAGGTAGTAACCGCGGAGCCGAACCATGAGAGTGAAATAACTAGAAGAATAAGGATGGGTTGGGACTCATTCGGCAAGCATTATCAAATCATGAATGGTAATCTACCACTATCCCTCAAGAGGAAGGTATATAACAGCTGCATCTTACCGGTACTTACCTACGGAGCAGAAACCTGGAGACTTACAAAGAGGGTTCAACTTAAATTGAGGACGACGCAGCGAGAGATGGAAAGGAAAATGATAGGTGTAACCTTAAGAGACAGGAAGAGAGCAGAGTGGGTCAGGGAACAAACGGGGGTTAAGGACATCATAGTTGAAATCAAGAAGAAATGGATATGGGCCGGGCACGTAGCACGTCGGCAGGATAACCGGTGGTCATTAAGGGTAACTGACTGGATTCCAAGGGATGGCAAACGCGTGAGGGGGAGACAGAAAATTAGGTGGGTAGATGAGATTAAGAAGTTTGCAGGTATAACGTGGCAGCAGAAAGCACAGGACCGGGTTGATTGGCGGAACATGGGAGAGGCCTTTGCCCTGCAGTGGGCGTAGACAGGCTGATGATGATGATGATACTCGTACAGCAATGTCACCTTCTACATACCCCGCAAAAGCAACAACTAAACAACGACAATAACAAATGGAAGGTGAAGCACAAATATGTAAGTATTTGTGCTTCATCTGATATGTCTATCAATCTGCAGCCGTGTATGACAGACACAGGCTACCGTGAGCGGCTAAGCAAAACGGAGCTTGGTGTTTCCCATACAACAGTCAAAGATTCTTATAGTACACAGTGATTTTCTCTGTCGACGTAAACGCGCGTCCAAGATCGTTTTTCAAATGACCCATTACTTGCAACGACAGCTTTCCATTTTGAGTAAATGACCGCTTTCCGCCAACGAGAACATCGCCATCGCTGGGCGTGCGAGCGAGTCATCGATGATCCGACATTGCAAGCCTTGGTGGCATCCAATAGGACCGCGTCACCATAGTGGTCCCCATCTGCCGATTGACCTCCAGCTGGGGTGTGTGCTACCCTTTTCGGTGAATCCTGACTTGCTACGTATGTGACTAAAAAGCCGCGTTAACTTTCTCTTGGGTCCCACGACTCTCCGACGAGAGTGCAATGATCGCCAAATAGGGTTCACGTGTGTCCTTAAAGAGGCTCACATACGTGGCAAGTCATGACACACAAAAAAAGAGTCAAATGACTCTTCTTTTTTTTTTTGTTAGAGTGTACTTGAGTGCGTATCTGAATCTAGCCGGAGACACTCCCGACCACCGGCCGCTTTACGCATGCGCGCACAATTCGACAAAACGGGTGCGTCGTAAACCTCGACGGCACACACAGGGCAGTCAGACAGAAAAGAAAATGAGACGAAATAAATGATTAGAGAAATACGGATGACTGGAAATGAATATGTAGAAACAGACATAAAGGCTTGGGACAGCAGCAAGACCAAAGTATGGTGGACTGCGGACGGCTAATGCAATCTGATCGTCAGACGTCCGACTGGGCGGCGTGGTACGGCCGCAGGCTGCAATGCTCCTTCTCCGCGTGGTCTGCCCAGCAGCGTTTTACGTAATCCCCGCATCGCGCATATCGTATATCGCTCGCCGCTGCCTCAACGAGTTTCTCCTTTCCGGGGATGAACGAGAGAGAGTCCGTGTAGGGGCGATTTTCCGAGAAGCTGCGACGCCGCGTTATGATGCGCGACGGCTAAGTGCCTCGGAAAGAGGCGACATAAACGCGGCTATATCCAGCCTTTTGCATTTATTTATGAAGCGGGCTCGCGGAGCACGCCTTGTAAGCGACGGCGACGCCTTTCGCGTCTCTGCTATATCGCGTTCGCTTATAAGCGAAAGCTACGGAGTGCCGGAGAAAGTGGTTGCGCACCACGCGACACGCTTCGTCCGACCACGTATACACGTCCAAGTTTCCTCCTCATCTCGTTGCTTAAACGGAACTGCGTGAATTGGTGCGCATACTAGGCAGCCAACAATGAATCGCCATCAGAACTACATCTTTGATCGTTGCTTTTCGCCGCAATGAGTGACGCTTACATGCAGCCTTAACCGAACTGCACAGACCTTTGGGCAGAGAGCGAATGCGAGAGGTTACTCTGCAAAATGTTGCTATCACAAAATTTGAAACAGTTTTGCTTTAAAACGGTTCATATCTAACACAATCTGCAGCTTCTGGAAAATAACCTTCGCAGTGCGGGGCTTCCGGAAAAAAAAAATTATGACCATTTGGAATCCTCTGTCAAGCAAACACGAGCGTTTTTGCATTCTTGCACGCATCGGAATGCGGTAGCGGGTGCCGGGACTCGCGCCCGCGTCCAACGAGCTCGGCAAGAGAACGTGCCGCTGTTCTCCAAAACTGACAGCTGATTACGTGAGCGCATCCGGTAACGCCACTGTCGCAGTGCGCATACTTTCTCTTCAAAATAGCAGCCGTATACGCGTAGACATTCAGCTGAAACAACGCACCGTACATGTGCGTTAACACTGACGAAAGTTAGTGTGCCGTGAAAGGCATTGCAACCGCAAGGGACTTGATGACCATGTTGCACTTTACTAGCTTTTTCTTTTCTTGTGTTTCTCATTAGAACTACATGAAACCTGACCGTAGCAGCCGTGCAGAGGAATGTCACATACAGTGAGTTCGCAGAATGAATGAACGATCCAAATATGATAACTGGTGGGGTTACACGAGTGTGACACTGACGTACGTTAAGCAGGAGACATGTATGAAGCAACTGCGCAGGTATGCAGTGGAAGGCGTTGCAACCGAAAGGCACTTGACAAGGGTGTATGACTAGCTTTTTTCTTTGCTTGCGTTTCTCTACTGGATCCATGCGCAACCCTGCCGTAGGAACTATGCAGTGGAATACCGTATACTACGTGCTCACAGCATGAATAACATAACTCAGACATGGTAACTGACGGGGTTTTCACAAGCGTTAGCGAGTGTCACGTCCCTTCTCTATGTGCGCCACGCGAAACGCACGTCTTTTCCAACGAAACCATTGCGTCAGCCATCCACAGCGTCTACATTGAAACAAATGCTCGTATGGAGTGCGAACTATATACAGCATATCCACTGTAAATGTGCACTTATGTCTTTCGATCATAACTTCGCCGCCTCCTCTACACCAATTCTCGAGCCGAGAACCGTTTCGAAAGCACCAGCACATAAAATAAGCAAAGACCCATAGACTATTTTACGGGTGGGTTTCGATGCTGCCATATAGGGCTGCAGCCTTGCCGTTTTGTATCTTCAACAACTAAACAAACGGTAGATACGGTAGACGCATACGCATCGAAAGCGGTTGGGTTGGTGCATTCGACGTTTCCTGACCTTATCAATTCATGTCGCGATATACAAAATTAAGAAAACATTCGTTTTACAGCCCAAGGCGGCGGCGCCCATGTGTCTTGCGTAAGGTCGTTTATGCAGTTTTGGATTCATCTCTATGCCGCGGAGCACCAACTTATTTAGCGTCGTAATCAACCGTTTCATCTCAGCATTTCCCTCTCTCCACCTGAATACCAATCTAGCGAGCTCTGCAGCAGAAATGAAAATTTAAAAGCTATACAAAAAAAAAAAAGTTCTACGCATCAGTAAAGATGCGCGCCTCATGCGCTTGCTTCAGTAGCCACGTACGGACGATGCGGCAATAGTTAAAAAAACATAAAAAAAGGAAGTAACCTATGGCGAAAGAAGTCAACCAAGACGAAATTACTCGTTCGCTCCTATTTTTCCTGACAGTCACGTGACAGTCCGTTGGGGACGCTCCACAGAGGAATGAAAAAAGAGAAATGAAAGCCCACTCATGTTATGCCTTTGCAAGTGTTCGAAAAGACGAGAAAGAAAACGAACTGTGAAGGACAGCCCCGGACAACGGCATAATAAAGTCAAAGGACAAAGGAACATAAGAAAGGTCAGGCAGAAACACAGGCTCGATAAGGTCAGCTCTATCAATCACTTGAATGCAACTATACACGGTTTAGCGAGAACTGGCCTTTCTGAATTCAAGCGCTCAAGCATCCAACCAAATAGAAAAGGAAAAGAAGAAGAAACGATCAATAACAGGAAGGTTGCGCGCTACCCAGTCAACATCGCGTGACAATGAAAACTTTTTCACGGCAGAGAGCTCCGAGGAACTCGGCACAACAGCTTTGCCTCAGTGATATGGTGTGACGGGATCTTCTTTCCGGTCGCTTCACGGTCGCGTGTCGATACCACGCTTTGAGCATGCACCACGCAACCATGGCAGGCTGCAATCTATAACGAACACCTCTTTGAAGGCTCCAACTTTCGCGTGATATATATATATATATATATATATATATATATATATATATATATATATATATATATATATATATGATGAGAGGGCGCATAGCCCCGCGCTGAAGCACGATGACAGTGCATTGAACTGCCCTCAAATAATTACCTATAGAGCGAAAGTGCCTCCACCGAGTTGCACTACAGAATTCCGAAACAGGGTAAAAATAAGGGGGGCAAACGCAGTTGCCTGCCCACGAAAGGGTGTCGCCGCTGCTCCCCTTTCACGTTGCTTACGGATCGTTACTCAACTTGCCGCCCTCGTCCTTTACCTCGTTTGAGGCTACGCGTTCTGAGGCTTCGCAAAAGGTACGGTACACGCGGATTTAACGAGGTATGCAGGAAACCGTGCAGGGACTTCTTTCTCAAGGACGCCGCGCGCTCTCTCCGTCAAACTGCGCAGGCCCGTGAACCAGCCGGGCACGGCGGCGTCTTCTCCGCCAGCGGTGAACGCTGTGCAGTGAAGGCGGGCGCCCAAAGTGGGTCGTCGTCGTCGCTGCTGTCTGTGTGTGCAGGAGCCGAGAGGAGATTCGCATCTGGCCTGCAGCGGCGCGCGCAGCAGGCTCGTGCTCTGTACGGTACCGCACGGGCCGGCGCGCGATGCGAAGGGCGGGCTGCGCCACGATCGATATCGGTCGATGGTCTCTGCCCTTGAACGCGTCGGCTCGGTCGAGGTGCTTACCAGCGCCACGACGACCACACGCACACACAGAGAACCAGCCACCGGCGCGTGTGTCCGCATACACGGGCTTCGGCGTTAAAGGTATCACAGACAGGAGCCGCGCGCGCGTGATGTACAGCCTGTTTAAAAAATTTCGAAGCCGTTCGGTGGCGTGAGCAACGTGCGAGAGAACGCTGCCGTCGCATTGGCAGTCGAAGAAAAGAAGGAAAGCTCGTATACATGTATGACGGAAACACGTCGCGTGAATATCGGCGATCGTCACGCTATGTACTTCCGTGTTTGCCCACTCGCTGCAGAGCTTCAACCACCTTTCTTTCTTTTTGTCTTTGTTCGTTTCTTTCTTTTTGTCTCTTGTTCGCTTAGTCTGTGACGAGATGAGGCTGTGCTACGTGGAAGCGTTGAAACACCCTTGAAAAATATTTACAAACCTGAAAATGTATGGAGCAAACCGGTCTCTTAAAGAAATCGAATTCTTTAAATTAATATAACATAATATAGCTTGCCGGAGGTGAGACGCGATTCCGATAGCGCGGCTACTAATCACGGTCTGCGAGATCGGCTACGGGCCGCGAGTGCCTGCGCTTCAAGCCCCAAAGATATCCGGAGGCGACATCCTATAGAACCTATACGCCTCATATCGGTTAGGCGCATGCTTAGACAGCTTACGCGCTATCTAAAGGCTAATAAGAAGATTAGTCAATTACGAATCACGCAGCTTTGCTGGGATCGCTTCTATACTATAAGTACTTCTAATATGTAGCAAAATTACATCGAGATCTCTTTCCACCATTCCTTCGTAAAGACACCGCTTTCTAAAGCCTCCACGACAACGTTATTCTTATGGCTAAAGACGATGGGCATCGTTACCTGCGCGAACTTCATTACAGCGATCGTCGCTTCTTTAAAAAGAAACGGAGAGGTAGCGAAAATCTAATTAACCGCGGCTAACATACGTAATCAGCGAAGCCTCTTAAATTAAATTGAGAGACGGCGACCGCAAGGACGCAACTGGAAGGCCTTATGCCACACAAGGTCGGGGTAAGTTTGATATACACATTCCGTTGGCACACACGACACGTTTGTGCACAAAGACAGCGCTGTTGCGTCATCTAGCTGTCCAAGGAAAACGGAGGGGATGCCGCTCTAACGCGTTAAAAATAATACAGACCTTAATGCCGCGGAAAAAAATAGGCCGGCCAACACAGACGGTGAAAAATTATGCTTATAGACCGCGGTGCTTGCCGATCGTTCGTGATTAATCGCGAACCAACTAGTTCGAGATTACATTCTTCACTCTTACAATGCACAAAGAAATTGGGAAGGACTTTCTTTCTCCTTCTTCTAGAAAACAAAGGAGACGTCGTTTGCTTGTTTTTCTTTTTTGGAGATCAATAACTATAATATATCGATGCAGGAATAGTTTGTCCTAGCGAGTGCAGCTTGCACGTTAGGATGCGTTTTGGTTAGCGCTCCATCTTCGGCGAGGCGGACAGCGCGAATAGTTAGGGCTGTGCGGCTTCGTGTGCTAACTAACTTGCAAGAAGTCGGCAGATCCTTGGTTAACCTCCCAGCCTCGTCTCTCTCTTTCTCGCAGGGACGCATATGTGCATTGGCTAGCAATACCGTGGACATATATGATGCCAGATGGGAGAAACACACGCTTCAAATGTGCGGTTTGAAAGCTATACTGCTTCTTCCAGCTAACATTTATCCGGGTTACCATAAAGTGAGTTCACGAGAAATAATGCGACTGTGTCACCACGTGGTTACGAGAAGCACGCGAGCCAAACGTGCGGCTTAATCGCTATATAACATTTCTCCGGAACGTTGAAAACTGCAGCTCCAGCAAGAATATATAAAAAAAGAAGGAAGATACTAATTGAAAGAAAAAGCAATGCTTCTTTTTTACATTGAACGTTTGCATTGCATGCCCACTAGTTCTTGCTCATGCGAGGCTGCTGTCTGGGTGGATTCTTAGTGCCTATAGTAAACTCAGATGCACGCTCCTATCAGTTCCTATCGGTACTGTGTCCCTCAGTGTAGTTATTCATCGACAACGTTTCCGCTCTTCATCCTAGAAATGTCCCACCAAAATAGAGCAACGGTTCATGCTTCTACAAGCAGCAATAAATTTCGCCGCATCGGCATTTTCAAGCCACCGTATCATCCACATAGGAACTTGCCTAAACAGCAAAGGCATACGCGATATATCGAAAACAACTCTCGCGCATACGATTATGTTAACGCTTTCGAAACAGCGATAACAACTGGTCGTATGACCTTAGCTGCATGCAGCTTCGACTTCCGTTTAATTCCACACGACCTGCCTGGCTTGAAATTCCATTTAGAGCAACAGTATCCTCGCGAAAACGAGCGCTTGCAGACATTTATAAGCGCACGGTTAACTGTCGTTCGTCGTCCCATCAGACGTGTATATAAAGCAACAGGGCTGCAGCCAGACGTGTATACATATAAACCCGTTAGATCAACTGTGTATCCTCGCAACAAACAAGCGCTTACGGACATTTATAAACGCACGCTTAACAGTTGTTCGTCACTCGCCACGGTGGTCTATAGTGGTTATGGTGCTCGACTGGTGACCCAAAGGTAGCGGGATCGAATCCCGGCAGCGGCGGCCGCATTTTCGATGGAGGCAAGAAGTCCTGAGGCCGGTGTACTTAGATTTACGTGCAAGTTAAAGAACCCCAGGTGGTCGAAATTTTCGGAGCCCTCCATAACGGCGTCCCTAATACTAATATCGTGGTTTTGGGACATTAAACCCCAACAATTTACATAAACTGTTCGTCCTCCCATCAGATGTACATATAAAGCAACAGGGCTGCAGGCAGACGTATATACATATAAACCAGCTATACGGACACGGGCTGGCACGACCTTTCAATCGATGACTCACGTGCTCCAGGAAAAAGCGCGCGGCCACATCCTGCAATGGTGCGAGAGTGCACGTGACCTGTGCCTTGCGCGCACGGTGCGGATTTCACAATATGCCACGAACTGTTTTGTTTTCCATCGCCCGTGACGTCACGCAGTTAAGCGGTAAACACTACACCCCCGCAGTGCCTGCTGCGGTGTTAGCGCAAGCGCTCGCGTGCAGCTGCTGGTGAAGCAGCAGTGGCGCCGGCGGATGTGGCGCGGGGAAAAGAAAAAGAAAATTTATAACCAAGTACACAAACGTGAAGAGTGGTTTCGCAAGGAAATATATCAGGTTACGAAATAAAACAAACAAACAAACAAAAACAAAAAAGGAGGCAGATACGGACGACGAGAACAATGCGCCGAAGTACGGGCTCTATATGTATCACACGGCAAGCACAATAGGATTAATTAAATTTTGAGGTTTTACGCGCAAGAACCACGATGTCATTACGAAGAACGTCGTAGTTGAGAGGGGGGGGGGGGACTCCGTATTAATTTTACAACCTGCGATTCTTTAACGCGTGCACCTAAAAAAACGGATGCTCTTGGATTTCGGATGCATTGAAATGCGGACCCGTAACCAGGAATCGAACAGGCGTCCTCGACATGGCAGGCACTTGGCCGCTGGCTATACAGTGCCACCTTAGTTGATGGGTTTGTGATAAATAAATAAATAAATAAATAAATAAATAAATAAATAAATAAATAAATAAATAAATAAATAAATAAATAAATAAATAAATAAATAAATAAATAAAGACGGGATTCGGAATAAAAGTTATTTGGAGGTGCAAGAAAGCTGCGTTCCTTCAAGGATCACCGTTATTAAGGTTATATTTGCCCACTTAAATACATCAGTCGTGAGGTTACCCAAGATAACTGCAACAATCATGCTGGTTGGTTTTAACGTTTTCTGTACATACACCCCCGTCCCCAGAAAAAGAAAACTTCATTTATTTATTTATTTTTGCTACTTGCATCGCATTCGTCTGCACGAACAAGCAGGAAAAAATAAATGTTTTTTTTTTTTTTTTTTTTTTTTTTAAGCCACGCGTACGCCATCAACGTACAGTACGTCAGCCACAGTCAGCCACAGAACAAGTGAGAACAGTGAAAACAAACAACCATTTCTCAGACTTCGAATAAAGGTGCTTTTGTTTTTTCTCGGGACGCAGTCCCTCGCTTGGAGGCAGCGAAGTCACAGGGAATTCCCCTGCCAGTTGGCATGCGGGCGCCCTTCCTCGACACGTACAACGTCACAGCAGCGCATGCTAAAAACCGCTGCCATGGTTGCATCCGGAGTAACCTCCACAACCCGACCCATCTTGGCCCGTGACGTCATCAGCTAGTGCACTTTAATGACTCTCAGGTCAGAGCCCTTCAAACTTCCTTACGTAAGACAGGAGAGTGACGCGAAAAGGATCACGTTCTTACGTGCATTCTCGCATCCAGACCACCCACGCATTTATATACCACACGGCTGCTGCCGGAACAAGGATGCGCACATTGTTACACGGTGTGTATATATACATACATACGCAGAAGGAAATTAAGAACGGCGTTACGCAACAAAAAAGCCAGAATTATAACACTTCTTATTTTCTTTCTTTCAGAACAGAGTTTGTGCTTTGGCGAAAATAAAAATGGAACAATGGGAGGTGAGCGCTAAGGGACGCACATGAAACAGAGCTTCCCAGCGATTTTCAAGTAGGCATTTCACGCGCAGTGTTTCAGGTTTTCCAGAAATGGATTTCGTACAAAACGCGTCCGGCAAGCGCGGATCTCTACCGTGACACGGAAACACGCTCTGACGTCGAAACGGAAAAGAAAGAAAGAAAGAAAGAAAGAAAGAAAGAAAGAAAGAAAGAAAGAAAGAAAGAAAGAAAGAAAGAAAGAAAGAAAGAAAGAAAGAAAGAAAGAAAGAAAGAAAGAAAGTTCATCAAACATGATTGCCCGAGGCCTTAGTGGCGTGAAGATAAGGAAAGGAAGAGTGTATCAATACTAATATTGATACACCAGTCTTTGCGAGCTGTTTTCACGCTCAGATCTAATATTGACACCGCGGGTCAGCTTCAACGCCTAAGTCTCACGGCGCAATTAAGGCACCGCGTACGTCACCTGATGGGCACGTAGCCGGTCGTTATAGTTGCTCACAATGTTGTAGGCGTGTGGTGGTCCCGGATTCCATTAGGAACTCGAACACTCCCCACATTAAGCGTCTATATATCCGCGCGGCTGTCGGTATACAACACACACACACACACACACACACACACACACACACACACACACACACACACACACACACACACACACACACACACACACACACACACACACACACACACACACACACACACACACACACACACACACACACACGGTGCGAAAAGTGCCGCTTGTGGGGACAAAACCTTCTCTTTATGGGCTTTTAAAGCGAGGAATCGCGGAACTGCAAGCTAAGCAGACTGAGTAGTTGCAATGAGAGAGAGCGCTTTGAAAATGTTTGCTTACAGCTCTCATCTATGACATGTTACGTAGACTGCTTGCTAGGAACAATGTGCACTTCACGAATCGATCTCAATGTTTCTGAACGAAATGAGTTGACGCGTGTTATTTCTGTCAGCGCGACGAAGAGCAGCGCCCGCGTTGTGCTCCATACGTTTCAACAAAATGAAACTGGATATCGGTCGGGTTAACCTCCCTCCCCGTATTTACACCAGGCTAAGTTCCCAAAAAGAACTCATTTTCTGATACCAGTATAACACTTAAGTGCCGCGGGAACACAAGATGAAAGTAAGTAGCGATAAGGCAAAATTACAGCGTTGACGACAGAAAAAAATAATAAAGTAAGAGAAGAGGGTTCGTGCGTGCGCGCAGGCATTCGCCAGCGAGCTTTCCTTCAGTGGAGCTCATTGCCATTAATAATGCGAGGGATTGAAGGACCCTGGTAAAGTAGCAGAGTCAATTAAGTGCGCACGTGATGCGGCCTCTCGCGCTGTGAGACAGTCGTTCAGGCTTTGCGGCGTCCTTTTTCAAACGAAGCACACGGCGGTTTCAGCGAAGTCGCTACTAGCTCTCTTCCCCTCCCCCATTTACGCCCACAGGCGCACGCAGGGTT
Organism: Rhipicephalus sanguineus; assembly: GCF_013339695.2. Lineage (NCBI taxonomy): Eukaryota > Metazoa > Arthropoda > Arachnida > Ixodida > Ixodidae > Rhipicephalus > Rhipicephalus sanguineus. The sequence goes on from NC_051180.1 coordinate 82,401,206, forward strand.
CTCAATTAGGAAGGGGGGGGGGCAAGTTTTTTTCGCCATTATCGTCAAAAAACATGCGCACCCATAACCCTGAGCATTAAACAAATGACGGTTTGGGGCTGAACCGGAACACCCCTTTAGATGATTAGGGGGGTGGCCGCTCACCCTGCCCCCCTCGTGCGCACACCTATGGTTCCACCATCGAGGAGAAAACGAAAGACGACTGCGAAGGGTAAAGCCTAAGCGACATACAAGTCGAACAGGCTTCAGAGAGCGACTTAGGGTACGGAGTCGATTCGCAAGAATCGGGTACTGAGGGTCTCAGTACGGTCTTCTGACTTTGGGAACCTCTTCTCTATATCCGCCTTGTAGTAATCGCGCTTCGCAAAATCAATGTGTTCCATCTGACTTGGAAAATCGTGTGTAAAGCGATGGGAGCAACTCCCTTCGCGGCGTCTGTGATTACTCAACTATGTAGGGTCGTCACAGACTCTTCAACTCTTTCATTCTCTCAGCCCCCCCCCCCCCCCCTTCCGCTCCCCCAAGTAGAGGGCAGCCAAACGGAGATTTCCTCTCCTTAACCGCACTATCTTTTTCTTACTTTTCTTTTAAACCTGTCGCTATGCGCGCATGCGCCGTGATCGACTACAGCGGTGATCGCTATACCGGTAATGCAATGACGGAAAGCCTCCCGCATCACTAGGAGAAGACTCCTTTGTGCGAGCCGAACCGAGCGCCCTAATTGTTCAAAGTAACGCACAATCGACAATGTGTTTACCGAGTGTCCGTATACTTTCAACCATCCGGCGGGACTGAAGCGCGTACTCACGCACAAAGAAAGCCAGAGCGAGATGGAAGGCCAGCTGCGGCTCTGGTTCGCGAGTCTCAAAGCCGACACAAGGGTTACAAGAGAGTCTGCACTGGATGTTCTCAAGGGTAATATTGATTACTGGCCTCTTAACGCGGACCTCAACCTTAGCGTGTATGCACGAGCGCATTTTTGGTCTTCCGCTCCTCAACGAAACGCATCCTTGAGAAAGAAAAAAAAAAAGGCGCCCTCGACTAGCTGCAGAACAAGAAAGGCGAGAGCACCCTCACAGCTTTAGCTAGCATCAGCCATGTGCTCTGATGTATAGCGTCTCACAAACAGTTCAGATATTCAACACTTCTTCTAAAGCAATTTCCTTCTTGTACGAACATGTTGATTGCGACGCCTCGGTTCCAGACTCTGCACGTTCTGTTCTGTTTCATTCCGTTCTTTTCTTGTTCTGTTGCGTTCAGTTGTGTACCATCCGTCCGTCCGTCCATCTATTCAGATTGACAGGCGCTCATGTGCGCGCGTACATGCTAAGGCATTGTGAAGCTGTCATGAATTCTGCCTCGCTATAATACAGCGGCTCTTCCGTTCTCTATATAAAAGCGTTCGTGAACTGGCAATTTACCGTCTTCGCGGTTACGAATACTCCGTCGTTACATCGTCTGAGTCAAACATGAGCGAGAACAAAGCTCCATTACACGAAAGTGACAGCCGAGCACCGCCCAACTGTCCCGAAAGCAATAAATAGGCCGCGAGGAAAGTGCCGCGCATCCCTACGCAGACCCAAAACACGCTCTCTCTCGGACCCGAAAGTGAACCTCTCAAACATATATACACGCGTCTCAAAACATTTACTTCGCGGTACTTTCGATCAAGGCGCGGCGCGGCGCCTCCGCCTTGCCCCGTCAAGGTGTGTCAGGCGAAGCGTCGAGACCGGCAATTTTCAACCTACACCGGCCGCATAACGCTGACTTTGGGGCTAGCGACGCAACAGGCGTATCATCGCTGACGCAACTACGTGGCGTGAGCGGAGATAATTTGGGGCGAAGAAAAACGCAGCGCGTACGTACGTATCTCCTCCAGTCATCCAGCGGGCAGGCTGCAGGCAGCCCGAGGACGTGTGAGCGAGAATAACCTATTCCTGGCATCAGCGCGCAGTCAACGCCGAAAGCCGTATAGTGTTATATATTGAGCAGCGCAAGGAGAGATCGCCGGAAGAAAGTGGGTCACATCCGCAGTCCTGTATCGCGCGCTCGCGTCAGCATGACAAGACGGGGAGGAGGAAGAGGAGGAACCGCCATGAGAGGAAAAATCCGACGCGCTTCCGAGAAGGTCCCTCGCTTGCATCACCACCTCTGCATGCCACAAAGCAGTAAGCGTGTGCCCGGAGCCCGGAATGCGATCGTACACGCCATGCCGCGTGGCCGGCGCAACGCCGGGTCCGAGGAATGCGGACGAAGGTGCTGGTACTGGACGCTCTCGCTCCCTCTCTTTGATGGGGCGGGAATCGGGCGCCGAGATCTCGTTTCAAGGTGACCCGACGGTCAAGATGCGAAGAAGTGCCAGAAATGCAATCGAGCTGCGAGCGGTCAGTGTGGCGCGCGCGCGCACAGTGCAGGTTCGCACGACGCACTGAGAGAGGACTAGGGTACCGATATGGGCTTGTTGGTACATCTTGGACAGACTAGTAGCATAGCGCGGGAAGACACACGGACAAAGAAGAGGTACGATACGAACACAAGCGCTATAGGACAGCGAGAGAGGACAGTAGCGGTACAGCGCCGATCACAGCTCAGATTAGATACGAAGGCCTGCAGCTGTTAGCCCGCTTTGTATACAACGCGTTGCATCAGCCAATTTTTTTTTTTCTTTCTTTGCCGCTAGAAGCAGACAGAACGCGAAGGTTATGCTTCGCCAAAATGTAAATGAGGTGTCCCCCGTTTCCAACTGCCCCCAAACACATTAATTCTGCAGCTTGCCGTCTTTCTCGTTGGTTGACGGTGACGCGCAGGCCTATACAGGGCTCCCCTATGTTCATTGCCTGGCGGTTCGTCAACTGTCCCGAATAGAGAATCGTGGCGACTCCCACACGGAAACCTAAAAGCAACAAAAGAACACCACGTTGGCGCCATGTTTGTGCATCGAAATTAAACGCACGCCGCAATATTAGACTATAGGATGAACTGAATGCTCGTGCAGACATTCTATGCTGAGCTGAGATCGCACGGAAGTGTGCTCAAGCGAATTCGGATATGCGGCTTCCGTGAGACCGATATACGGACAGGGTCGATCAAACGGCACAAGTGGTTGTTTGTCACGCAGCCCGACGTGCATGCCCTCAACAGATGCCCCCACGAGCCCGTCAAAGACAGCGGAAGCGCTATTCTTCCTCCAACCGGAAGTGCTATATAAGTCACGCAGTCAATGACGTATATATATATACCACAGCCGAGGCACGGAGTCAATGCGCGAGTCAACGCCCTATCGCGCACATACCGCATATGAAGGCGATTTCCGGGAGCCGTGGCTAGAATACTGAGCCGTGCGGATATCATACCGACGAAGAATGACGGAATGCGTAAGGAGTGATTTGTGTATCGCGACATTATTCGTGACAGTGCGGAATACCAACTCAACCTGGATTCTGTATTTCTGTAAGTCAAACCTCAACAAAACGCTCACTAGAGAGCCGCCGCAGTGGCCGAGTGGTCACGGTGCTCGGCCGCTGACACGAAAGACGCGGGTTCGATCCCGGCAGCGGCGATCGCATTTCGGTGGAGGCGAGATGCTAGACGCCTGTGTACTGTGCGACGTCAGTGCACGTTAAAGAACAACACACGGTCGAAATTATTCGGGACCTTCCACAACGGTGTCTCTCGTAGCTTGGATCGCTTTGGGCCGTTAAATCCCACAAACCAACCAATCAACCGCCCACTGGAGAAAGAAAGCAAGGAAAGCGTTCCCAAACACCTGCCCTGGACGGAAGCGGCATGCAGGGTTAATAACGCTGGTCAGATCCGAAAAGTAACTACGTCGAAAGATCAACAAAGGCATGGGCAGTGAACAGAGAGGCTGTGTGGGCTTCGACAAGTACGGCGAGTGCATCTTCGTGCGTGGTATAGGACGAGACGGAGATAAAGGTTCTCTACTTCACGAATGGAGGGTAATGACACGTCTCTTCTGCGTACACGCAGTGGCATCAGCGCTCCGAAAATAAGCGCGGGCATCGTCGAAAAAAGCAAATGAAGAAAAAGAAAACCGAGTGGTCGGCCCACGGAAAAGTGAATGCGTGCAGATGCGTGGCGCTGATATATACTCATGCGGCATGGCGTGCGTGTGCTCCGATGAAAGCGAGACCGCGGGATCATCACCGTCTGCACATTCTGCAAAGTACGCTCTCCATATAGGTATATGTAGTTCCTGTACTTCAGCAGTGAGTGCAATATCACAAACACAAGATCGCGCGAGCGCTGTCCGGCCGGTACAAGAGTCGTGCAAACAGAGAGAACCGCAAGTATGTACCCTTTCTCAAACGTGCCAGGAACCCGCATCATGGGCGACAGGAAGAGGGTGGTGTGTGTTATATATATACGAACAGAGGCAAGAACAAGCGTTTCTTTTTATAGACGCGGGCGCCGCGCGAGAGCGGCAGTCGCGTCACTCGGCAAGCGACGGCTTGACCACAGCCGCCAAAGGGGAGCGAGGAACGCATACACAACGGGACCTAAACGGAACCATGCTTTCTTTCGGGCTTGATGCGTCGCAAACGCCTGCCAACGAGCACCGGTGAACACGACTGGGCACCGTCTTTTATTTCTTTTGAGACAACTGGCGGAGAAACTATGCGCCGCGTAACATAACACCTTGGTAATAGTTACATGCAATGCTCTGTATGAGGACGCCGTGTCAGAGCTCCGCGAATTAATTCAGGGCACTCTGCGTTCTTTGACGTGCATCTAAATCCAAGTATGCGCACGAATGTTTTTCGCATTTCGCCCCTCATCGGCATGCTATTCGCCGTGGAAGGGAATCGTAGTCGCGACTTCGCGCACGGAACGTACTAAAACGAGAGCTACCGCGCGCAGGTTATTTCGTGCTTCAGCGAAGTATACACTAAACTGTTGCGTGCATACAAGCGAGCTTAAGTCGCACTATACGTGCGACTTACAACACGGGACCGCCTGGCCTCGCGAGCTCCAAGACCCCCACCCCCTCCATGGCTTCCATATATACTAGCCCTTATTTTTACAACTACACGTTGTTCTACTACGTGGCGATGATCCCAAACGAGAAAATAACATTTAGTTGTAGGAATGAAGGCAAGTTGACGCATATGCGCAATCTCTGAGATCGTCAGGCCACGTGCTCCCGTGTTGCAAGTCATATTGAGCGCGACTACACGTGGGCTACATTGCAGTTCTTTTGAACGGGAACGCCTACTAGGGCATATAATAAACACGGGCGTTGTGCGAGGAGAAGCCAAAAGGTTTATTATACGGTCCCTCTGTCCAGAACCCTCTGTATTGATGGCTGCAAGCACACTCGGCGAGTGTATGTTACACACTCGAGACGTTCCCTCGGGGGCGGCGCGTGACACGTATCAGGAAACGACATGTGCACGCGAAATAGTCGCCCGGCCGCGTGTATATATAACCGCGGGCACATTCGACCCGCGCCTTTGGGACTCCATTTTTATGTCGAGGAAATCAAACGGCAGCCGTGACGTGGCGGTGCAGTCACCGTTTGTTTGTATGTATACATACATCTTGAGAATATGCGTTCACGGTTCGCGATTTTTCATTTTATACCACACGAACGATTGACGACCGACTACTGGAGCCCGAGAATGTTAAATAAGTCCTTAACACGCCAGCAGACAGCAGTGCCGGCCGCGAGAGGTATCCAGGAAACACAGTGACATATATGTGACAGCGATTACGCTGGAACGCTGCTTCTATCACAATAACTAAGAGCATCAGTTTTTTTCTCGTTTTTTTTTTTGCCTGCTTTTGCGGCAAAGTCTTCGCTCAATATCATAGCCGTCGCTGATGAATTCGTCCTCAGCAGCAGTATTCCTTGCAGCTACGTTCATTGCGTGATCCATTGTGACAAGTGAAAGGGCGTCATAACAATTAAGCTTAAAAGCCAGTTTTCTTAAAAGTTAAATGCGTTTTTAGCATTTTACGCGCTGTACGAATTTAATCCCGACACCTCGGAGCGTATGTAACCGTGCAACGAAAAATATAATAAAGGTCGTAACACTAAGCTACAAACGATAAAGATATATGAAAGAAAGCCGCAGAAGGGTGACATGAGGTCAACTATGGTCTGTGTACTAAACCCTGATGCATGTATGCGTCTAAGGCACCGGTACAGGGCACTGCTCTTTGCAACGTACTTCACTTTCTCCCTCATCGCGCGCTCTCGCATTATCGACGGGGTGACGTGCCTAAGACAAGAGAGGTGCGCGATGCCCTTCTGCAGAGCGCAAGCTCGTACACGTTCAAGGCGTACCGCTACAAAAATTAAAAATAAAAATCAACGCAGAGCGGCCATAATGCGCAGCATACTGCAATTGACTACCCCCCTACGAGGTCAATATACATGTCTCTATATATTTCTTTAGCGTATCGTTATCTCCGACGTCACTTAGCCAGCACGGCGCGTGCCTCACTCCACTACATCGCAACGCGGGCGCACGTGCTCGTAATACGCTTGCCTCTAAATATAGTCGTTGAACTGTAGGGACAGGCGCAAGCAGGCCGCCACGCGCCTCGATAATGCAAGCGCGTGCGGCTACGCCTCTCCGCGGCAACGACGTTTAACGACCACCGCGAAACATGCGCGTCTGCAGGCTCGGGGCGGTTCACCCCGTCGGAGCTGATAGAGATGCACGCTGTACCGAATAGGATACGCTCACACGTGGTGCTCTCGTGTACAGAGCCCGCGGGTCACTCGCCGTTTTGACCTTTCCGGAAGTGCTCAGCGAAATGATATATAGCGTGGGGCATCCATTGTTAGAAAGCGAACAAGTCATGGCTCGTGGCTTGTCGGTGTTGTATACAGCTGCGGCTGCCGCAGTGCTGACGCAAAGTGCTGGTATATAGAAGACGGGGAGGGCATCACTGTCGGTAACCGCGCTGCTGTGCTGCACAGCACAGTCGTTGCAGGTTACACTGAATGACACCTGCGTATCCAGCAGCTTGACAGCGTACCCGACACAGTGCGATCTCTTTGATATAAAGCGCACCACGTCACAATTCCTCGCACGCGTCAAGTGTGTAATGTGAGTGGGTCGAGGGAGCGATATCAGTGTAACGCGGCGTCACTGCAAGCGTTCATTAAGTCATTAACGAAACAAAGTGCACTATGGCAAATGGAAAGAGGAGCAAGGAAAGACAGGAAGGTTAACGTCACGTACGTTCGGTTAGCTACCCTGCACTGGGGGAGTGGGATAAGGGGGAGAGTTTCTCGGAGTGTGGTTCCAAGAAAATTTGTCCTGGAATACGCATGTCGATAGTCTCGCAGCCGAAGTAAGCAAGACTGTTGGGTGCATATTCAAACTAAACCCACTTATACCGCTTTGGCTTAGAAAAAAGACATACTACGGTCTTTTTTACTCGCGTTTGAATTATAGCATCCTGGTATGGCGCACTACAAGTGAGAATAACTTAAATAAATTAGAAGTCTTACAGAAAAAAGTGCTCCGTCGATTTGAAGACTATTATGGCAACACAAGGGAGATGTCTAGCAGTCCACTATTCATAAAACACGGCACACTCAAAGCAAGGCAGACCTACGAATACAAATTATTACTTTACATATATAAAAACAAGCTTCACAATATGACAGTACACGAGATCACAAACAAATACTCACTGCGTAGGCAACGAATTCACGTTCCTGCTACCAGGACTGGGTATGGTAGAGCCCTAATTACATATCGAGCACCACTGTTGCTAAATCGCTTTGGTGAGCAATTAAACTTAGACATGTCATTAACTCAGTTCAAACGTCATATCAAGGATCTACTTGTGAATGAATTTCTGTAAATATTATGTCTCCTATGAATGACAGGCCAGGTTCCTCCAACCTGTTTCTCACTTTTGTGTACCATATGCATGTGTATGTAGATGTATATATATATGTATGTATTATAGTGTGTGTATGTATGTAGACGGTGTGCGTATGCATAAATGCGTGAATGTATATAGCATTGCCTTTATGTGCTTTTTGTATTTTCTTTTTTATATATAATGAAAACAGCCACGATGTCTGAATTTCGTATGCCTATGTAGCTTATGTTGCAAATTTTCATGCAAATGTGTTCTAGTTATTTTTTTTGCTGCTCCATACATGTTGACAATTGGCATATCATGTCGCACTGTTTGCTGGACGTTTAAATGTTGTACACTTCACGTAGCGAAGCCACGTCAGGCTGAATGCCTTTAGCTTCGCTTCGTTTTTCTGTATGTTTTCCAGAAATAAAATTTGTTCATTCATTCATTCAAAAGAGAGCCAAGAAAAGAGAGAGACGGCTAGAATCACGCGCACATTGCTCGCAATCTCCCACACAGTCTTTGGTCGTCTCTTAGCTTCCAAACGTGTCATCTACATGAACTTTCGCTGAAGCTACAACTACAACGGCGAGTAAGTTCTGCAGAAGCCCGCAAGATGAATGGATATTAATCAAAGAGAACTGATTTACCGCAATCGGCACTCTGCTTGGAGATGTCGATTAATTCGACATCGCGCTGGCGCCTGCTAGTGTGCTGGTTAGCCCACTTTGGTAGGGAGCGACGGCCGCGGAAGGGCGTTGGTCCTGGGTTCGAACCCTGGACCGGCACAAATCTTTCGTCAACCCGGAGGCCTTCTTTCTGAAGAATTTCGTACGCATTTCCTTGTAGCTTCGTGCTACAAATGGATGGACGACAGTTTATCCCTCCCATAGAGTGAATCATATGTCCGACAGACGGAAAGACGAGTCACAATGTCACGGCAGCGGGAGAGGTGCAAAGACCGACGACATTCAACGGTGTGATAAGGTCAGGCGCTGTCAAATAGTATTTATGTTCTATTTTATACTTGACAGAAACACAGAAAGAAAAGGGGGATTCTGGGGCACGACACCTGCCTGAAAGAGGCAGGCGCAGACATAAGAAACTACCCGCCCGCCGGCGCGCGACTAACTTCCTCGCTTAAGAAGAAGCGCCGCAAAGAGGCTAAACAAGAGCAAGAAAGTTTTCCTTCGCCTCTGAACCGAGAGTTAGATCGAGGTCAGCGAAGGACATAACGGCCAGCGGCGTTAACGGCGCTGGCAGCGAAGTCAGGACACCAAGCAGCTCAATCAGAGAGAGAGAAAGAGAGAAGAAGAAGCGGAGAAAGAGAAGGAGAAACACTTTGCCTCGGACGGCGACGGGACGATCAATCATCGAGACACAAAGCGGGCCGCACGGGTCTTAAACCTCCATTTACCGACAGCGATGGAAGGACGGTCGATATCCACCACCTTTCGACACCGCGCGTCTGAGCCGCGCGTCAACAGCGAACCGAGAAAAATAAAAGACACACACGCACATTCGGTACGAAAGAGTACAGGACTTCGCACCCAGTAAACACCGCCAAAAACTTCTAAACGGATACGTATGGAGAATGCGGGACCCCGTTCTTTTTAAGGGTGCGCGTTATTCAACTCTTCAAAGCAGCTCGTCGACGCACCTCAACACGCGTGTGAACAGAGGGCGCTAAAGCACATCAATGAATAAGCGTCGGTATGTGTATACGTGGTCTACAATGTGCGGCATGCAGCGCGCGAACCAATATAACCTCCTATGTAGTATATCGATCATGGAAGAGACTGAGCAGAGGGCCGAAGTTCGCTCCGAAAGCGATGCTGCAGACGGTTATAGGGTTACGAAAACGCAACTATATAGTGACGCACTACCGCATCGTTTCGATATCTGTCTAACCACCCTTTCCCTCGCAGGAACGCGGGCGATGACATCAGCAGGGGGAACAAAAAGAAACACACGAGAGGAGCACGAAAGAAACGGTTGCGGCAACGCGCGGTGCGTGTTAACGAAAAGACGCAGGATGACGGTGGTGCGCGTGGGGAGTGCAACCATACAGCCTTCGAAAGAAAGAATAAGAACACGAGGAGCGAGACAACGCTACAGCGATGGCGTGTGCGCCACTTGCTGCCACCGTTGCGAAGAAGCGCCGGCTGCGTCGGTGATCCATCGCGGAGTGGGCACGTATAGCGTGCCGTGCACAAAGAACGGCTAAGAAGAAGAAAATAAGGGTGCGGGGTTTCATAACCGCGGGCGCCACGCGCGTGGGGCCATGGCGGTATATGCCGAGGCCGTATACCCACACAAGGCGGTCTAGCTTTCCGTGATGTATAGCACAAGGCGGAATGTGGGAAGGGCAAACTTTCGCAACAATGGGGCGCTACTTGTACGCCGGGGCGCCCCGGCTCAATCGACGCGCTTGCGCGTGTATGTGTACATACACATTGACGCGCCCAAGCGCGGAAAAGTTATACGCACGCGGGGGGCATTCACCGGCCCCTAACCGCTACGCGGAGCAGGTTTGCTGCGGAGGTATATCGAGTACAAAGGCGTACGGTTCTTCACACTTCCAGCCATGCCCGTGCGCGCCACGTCGCGACCTCTAAGAGAGTCCCGACGCCGACCTCCAAAACACAAAGCCTCTCAATCATCATTCCGCTGAGGCAAACGCTTAGAGACGTCACACGTATATATGGGCGGCGGTAATACGAGTTAAGAAGTCGCGCGTCTGAGGGCGTGATGAAGAATGAGAAAGGAAGACAAAGCGAAGCGAAGTGTGCACGCCGACCTTCAAACAGGATCGTTGAGTCGCGGCAACCCGGAGTTAGGTTAGGTTAAACGTTGGACTATATGCAGTGGCAGCCGCTCTTCATAAGAAGCGATGACGCATTGTTCTATAGCAAAGAAGGTGTCTCGGAAAGTACACTGAACTCTCGGCGCACGGATGCATCATACGTTTATAGGCTGACGTGAGGAGCTCGAGACGGATGGTCTGCTGGGTGAGCAGCGGTAATGCAGCAGCATCGTGACGTGACCAGCGCAAAACAACGATTGAGGCGATGGAAGACAAACGCGGAGACAGTAGCTTGGTACGATCGTGTATATGGGGAGTCGATACTCTGAGTACCCTGCACACTAAAAAAGAAAAAAAAGGAAAGAAAAGAAGAGTCCGTTGACCCTTTTCTGTGTCGACTTGCCACGTATACGACACTCTTTAAAGAGACATATAGGAGATCACTACACTCTCGTTACAGAGTCATGGGACCCGAAAGACAGTTAGCATGTCTCTCTTTATAGAGAGTCATCTACGTGGCAAGCCATGCAGGCATCACCGAGAAGAGTAACACATTCTTTTTTTTTTTCTTAGAGTGCGTGAATCGAGGCGGTATTCGCACGGACGAAAGAATCAAGAAACACCACACCATGCACCTCAAATCGTCGGCAACGCGCTTGTCCCGTCTGTCCTAAAGCGAATGCCGTGTACACTCGCGTAATTATTGCCTCAGTGAGGAGTCCGTGGAATACAAATTTTATCGATTTCACTTCTCCAGCAATCTCCTTGCTTTTAATGTCACGTGACACACCCATTAGTACATACAGTGTGCGAAGATAGACGCGGCGTAAGTCTCTTGAATATCGTATAACGCTTTCATTCATTCCATCTGTATTTCTTTTACTGAATAACCTAAATTAAAACAGCTAATTATTGGGTATCGACGCCAACAGTGCGCAGAGAAGTCTTTGACATGAGAGGCGTCGTGACGACCAATTACTGAGGGAATAAGTGCGCGTCGTGCAGGCCACAATAATGTGTACATGTGCGCTCTATCAATTATATTCATAAACACGACGTCGTCATCCGTAAATGGAGCCTTGAGCGAATACTTTCAAATAACTCAACGTATAACGACATGCACGAACGACGGGACAAAGCGACTGGCATTCCGGCAATCGAGCTCTGAAGCTGCACTCGAAGCGCTCCAAGCGTCGCAAAGACAACGTCGGGCGCGATTAGCGCCGCTGACAGACATGCCTGTACAAGATCGCACGGTCCGTCGACACCAGTTATAGACCGCACGTGTACATACTGTTCTGCACTCCGCAGGTGCAAAGCTGTCTCACGAGGCGGCAAATTTATTCATAAATGCGGCTCCTACCGCGAGCACGCTGACGGCGTACACGAGGCAACTGCATGCCCGACGACTGCACAGCTGACTCTGCGGTGCAATTGCTCCGGCGTGGCACGAATGTGCGGTTTAATTTCGGACTCATCGCGAGCAAGCAGAGCGGTCTTATTTAGCAGCTGCATAATTTGGCCACGCGCTGCAGCGAGCAATGGAGAGAGAGAGAGAGATAAAGAAAGACGAAGGGGTTTGTACATTTCTAAAACAGGCTTTTGAGGCCCCTCAACTTCCACAGCTCTTTTTATTTTTCAGGTATTATACGTAGATGATCGAATGCACAGAGACTCGTTGCTATTCGCACGGCTCAAGCTACCATGCATATTCGATTGCAACGCTGATTGCACCTCAACGTTTCTATGGTGCGCCCGACTACCAACAAAACTGACGTCTTTCACCTATTGCACAACCTTAAATTTGGCCATGCAACTGATGCGCGGGTTACTGCGATTGGGACTTGCAACTCTTCGCGAGTCCACTTGGTATACGTAGAGTACTTATACGCTCAGATACCAACACACGATGGCCTGATCCGAGTCTCCACCGTCTATACGATGAAGATACTGTAAGTCAACATTTTCTTATCTCTCCTGCTTTCACCACCGGGTTCTCATTCCTACACAAGAAGTTTGGACCTGACCCACGATTACACAATGACATGCATCCGTATGCGAGCCGGCTGGACGACACTAAGACTGAACAATGGAACACTGGTCGTTGACACTGACTTAAAATGTGAGAGCGTCTGTCCTGTCTGCATCTTCTTCCCGTACTGTTTTCTTCGGTCAACGACCACACAATCATGCACCAAATGGCCCAACAGCCAACGCTTAAAATGTAGAGTTCCCACGCTTCTTCCTGTTCATTTGATGGAATCGGTAAGCTCGCATTTGATCGAAAGTCACGCTTACAATATGACGTGGCCTTAGTGCCAACATCGCTGAGAAAGCCACAGCCCCGTAATTTGACTGTGAAAAATACTCTACTGATACGCCATTACCAGCGGTGTGTCAGCAATCGCTTTGACGGTAATTCAGGGGATTGACACCAATTATACCTACGTAACGCTACTGAATTATACTGCTACAGTTAGCACTCTTCAATGCAGTTACTGGCGTAACTCTTTATCTCTGTAATCGCAGTCAACTCGACGGCTTCACTCATGGGCGCGGCAACGTGCACTTAAACCGTTTTATCTACCATCTCCTCACAGCGCTTAAAAGACCTTCGCGTTAAATTTTCTTTGACTGACGCAATCGCTACCTCTTCCAAACAGTAACGCGTTAAATTACAAAAAAAAAAAAAGAAGATATGGCGTTGCGAGGTAGATGCATGCGTGAGAAGACCATGTGTTGAAATCTGAGCTCACACTTAATACATCTCTTTTCCAATAACGCAACGAGCGCACCACAGACAAGCCCAAAGTTGAGATGCTCGAGATCAACCACAGGCGCACGTCCGTACACACCGCCATCCATGGCGTCGCCTGCGACAACACAACCCCGAACCGTTATTTATATCTGCCAGACAACGCTCTGGAAGCAGCACAGCACCTCGAACCTGGCTCGATATCTTGATATATAAGCGTTGCAACGCGTATTTTTGCTTGCCTGTTCTCTTAAAGTTTATCTCTGAAGCCGCGCGTACGCTTTCAAGGACCTCTTCACCGAGGGAGGCAATGACGCACCTACGGTAAAACAAGTGAACAGGCTTGGAATATCGGTGATGTGCCAGTTCGCGACGACTGGATCAGCTATGAAGAAGAAAAGGGAGGGGGGGTGGCTGGCTGGCTGGCTTAATCTAACAGTTCAACGCCCTAGCGGGAAAAACGCGGCGAAAGCAGGCGCTATGAGGCAACGCTCCGCTGCAGCGGCGACGTTTCAGCGAGGCCGCCCGCTGTGGGACGGCCTTGACCACAAACGCTCCAACAAGGCGCACGCAGTTCGAGGAGTACGTGCACCCCTCTCTTTCTCTTGCGAAATGAATTACGTCAGTCGACATAACCGCGTTGTATTAAGCAGCTCTCTCTCTATCTGCGGCGACCGAACGAAATTACTGATACCGCGTAGATATAAACAAGGAAATATGCAAAACGAAATCCCTGTTGAGAACGCACTGCTGCGTGTTTTGCATAAGGAAAATGTGAAACAGGGAGACAAAACGTCAGTACCAAAGGAGTTTACTGGAGGTCAAGCTCCACGACAGTCAAGAAGAATATTGGTTGGCGAAGTTCGGCATTTCGGTCACTCAGCATCAAGGGGCGAGCCAGAAATTTTTTTCGGGGGGGGGGGGGGGTTCAACCATACTTTGTGTAAGTTCGTGCGTGCGTATGTATATGTGTGTGTGTGTGTACGCAAGCAAAACTGAAAAATTTCGGGGGGAATTGAACCCCCCCCCCCCCCCCCTTGGCTACGCCCATGCTCAGCATTTCACGCAGTCACATTATATACGCAACGAAAGTAACCGATCATCGAAGTTACAGTGAACGACAAGGCGCAATTCGACGAGCTGCGCGTCTGTATAGATAGCGTTTGTCAGAAGTAAACCGTTTGAATTTATTAATATTCCGGAGAGTCAAATGCTCTCGTCTATATAAAAAACTGCAACTCCCGCAAACAACTAGCACCGAAGGTTTTACAGGGCGGTGACCGAAAGGGCACGCTATAACGCAAAGCGATAGCACAGGGCAAAAGACACAAATATACGAACACAGCGCCCTCACTGTCCCCGCGTTTATACTGGCGCTTACAGATAAGCATCTAGAAGGATCCACTGGCGGACATAGTTGGTGCACGGTCTTATATACGCTAAGTATGTGCAGCGCAAAGAAACGACTCCCTAAAAAAGACAGCAAACAGCGCCAGTCTATAGTCGTTTGTGAGTCTTCCGTTTACTCGTTTCTTTGCACTGCACATACTTAGTAGATTAATACGTCATACTTCGAAAGCCAACACTACCTGAAGCAACGTAACATGCCTGAAAGGAGGATAGCGGGCGGGGCAATTGCCTGCAAATCTCGCAAGGCTGGATCCTCCCGCAACCTACATCCTACTCCCCCCCCCCCCCTTTCAGCTGTTTATTATTTTTTTTCCCCCAGTGACCTTCAATGATTTTTTCGCGATGGTAAAGATGCCACGTGAGCGCTCTCGCATCAGGGCGGCGGAACCGCGCCTCGCGCCAGGGCAGAGCAGCATGAGTGTATAACGCAGGCACATTGGCCGTGCGAGAAAGGTGGCTCAGGCATCCCCTTTTCGGGCCAGACGTCTCGAATGTCGGTTGCGCAGCCAGGGCCAGCCTAGCGGGAGAAGGGAGAGGGGAAAAGGCCAGAGACGCCGCGCGCCAACCCCTTTGGCAGGAGTCGTTTCCAGGGCAGCGGCCTCCCTCCTCTTGACGCGCTTCCTGAGGCGCCGAGGCTTCTTCGGATGTACTTCACTCGCTCCCCTTTTCTTTGCAACTCTCTCCTCGCCTCTAAATATACTCGCGCTGCACGCCGTTTAAGCGACCGAGCTCCAACACCAACGTGAATGTGTATATACCACTGCTGTCGCAATCGGAGGAATGCCGGCTAGATGAGTGGGATGAAGCAAGCTGAACGCTCCGAGCATCCTCCGTGCCTCGGCGAGTCTAAAGAGCATCGCCACGACATCCGGCAAAGCGGTATTGCTTCACAGCAGTTACAAGGAGAACAGCCACCCTCATATGCATGGAGCGGACTTGCCCACAGTACGCTGACGCTTCACACGCAGTTGACGCGTGGGAGTCCCTCCTGCGTACCCCCGACACGGCACAACAACGCCGGATAATCTCGCGCGCATTGGATGCCACCGCACCACAAGGGATCTCCGCCTACCTCCTCTAAGCGGCGTAAACGACCTCCGTATCGATTCCCCATTTCTGGGCGCAATGAAGTTTTAATCAATCAAGCAAAGGAGAACTAATGAAATACAGAAAGAGAGAACACGGTTGATTGAGAATGTACAACAGGAAGAAAGTTCGACTACGTCATCACGTGAAGCCCACCGGGAATTCGGATTATTTCAATCTGCTCGTCTCAGATATGACGTCAATGAACGGCTGGAGTGTCATTTCTAACCTTCACTAAAACAGAGATGCGCGTAGTACATCCATGTCCCAATAAGATACCTGCTGTGGAAATGCTTCAGTGGATTGGGCGAGCGCTGACGTAACCTCACAGGCAGTGCCGTACTACCACAGCAGCAGCTGAGGGCTCATTATAATCTGACGTATCTTCTGGCGCAACGACGCGGATAAGTGCCATGCAAGGCACGCAAGAATCGCTCACCTAGACCAGGTGCGCTGGAACGTGGAATGTTGTGTATAGAGTGTACAGACAAAAGGAAAAGTCACATTGGGGACCGCGCTATAAGTACCCCCTATAAATAGGAGAAGGATTCCAGCATGAGAGATAGCGCGGAATAAACGAAAGAGCCGATTCAGTTGACCGTAGCGATGTACCTTCGAAGACGGGCGTTTTCGGCGATTGTGCAAGCTGGACAGTGCGAACTACTATCGACACCAAGGTGCAGGGGCGTAGCCAGAAATTTTTTTCATGGGGGGGTTCAACCATACTTTATGTATGTTCGTGCGTGCGTTTGTATGTGCGCGTGTATATATACGCAAGCAAAACAGAAAAATTTCGGGGGGGGGGGGTTGAACCCCCCCCCCCCCTGGCTACGCCCCTGCCAAGGTGTCCGATCCACAACTAACACCCAATGCAGCAGCCACATTGTCCCTTGGTCGCCGGTACACGTCTCTGACGCCCACGCAGAACAAAAAAAGAAAGAAAAAGCGCAGCGCATACAAACTAGTTCCCTGAATGATAGCAATTAACGGAAGCAGGAGACACGCAAATATGATGAGTCGTCCATCACAATCGACGCCGGAAAGGTGGTTTCTCCAACTGCTGAAATTTTTTATAGGTGCCTTTGCGTAGAAATATGTAGACGTATAGTACTCACGGATTGAAACGCGACATTGTGTGTTTTTTTTTTTTAAATAACGACTGCTATGAGCAACGGCTCGTGATAAACGCGTGATATCGCTGCAAATCTGGCAGCTGAAGGTAATGCTGGCTCTGATGTAAGTGTTCCGAGACAAAATTACGCCGATACGACACGCCAGAAACGAAACTGCGAGCATTACATCGCCCTAAACTTTCGCATTCGTTACGCAGCGGGCATTGCTGATTGAAGAATATAAATTCCTCGGATTTAAGTGCGCGACCATTGACGATTTCCTCTTTCCGAGAGGGTGTGCTTCTCGACGCGACCAGGCCCATCGAGCTCTGCTGACTTTTATGAACCAAATGGATCTTGTCCCCCCGTTTATAGACGTCTTTCTTTCGTGGTTTTACTTGCTTTTTTCCAAGTGTCTGTCATTTTTTGTTTATTTTCCTACTTTCTTTCTTCCTTCCCTCCTCCCATATTCATTTCCTCTATCTCTTACCTTCTCCCAATAGAGTTCGCAGGCGTTGTTCCCCTCTAAGTGGCAGTTGTCAGCCTGCTCTCTCCCTCTTTCATCTGTGTCCTTGTGTACGCGTATAATAATAATAATAATAATAATAATAATAATATAATAATAATAATAATAATAATAATAATAATTTCAATCCGTGAACACTGTACTTCGAATGTGCCTAGGAAGTCAAACCGCACACGTCTTTATAATGGCGAACACGAAGCCACGGGGGGAGCCAACCCTTGTTTACTCGGGGCTAAAGCGAGATGAGAGACGTGCATGCACTCACCTCCGAGGTGAGGGACAGCCTGCGGGCGCGTCTCAGCCCGGGCGAGCAGTCAGACGACGAGGAACCTCCCGAGTCCACGGAGCTGGTGGACGAGCCGAGGTTCCGCCAGTGTCGCGACGAGGCCGGCGAGATGGAGGCCCCGGAGTCCCTGCCGGGACTGTCCGGCGGCGGCGGCAGCGAGTGGCTTCCGCTGCCATTGTACACATTGTGGTTCCAATCCAGGCGGCGCGTCGGGGTCGAGGCGCGGTTGCAGTTCTCGTCCAGCAGTCGCCGCGCGGGCGAGCTGGCGCGCGACGAGGGCGAGTCGGTGCCCAGGTCCCGGTAGCGGGTGAGCACGGGAGAGCCGGCGTCCGAGATGGCGTCCCCCGAGCGCTGACGCGTCAGGCTGCGACGGCTGCCCGAGGACACGTCGAGCACCACGCGCGAGGACAGGCGCGGCAGGTCGGACACCACCTGTAGAGAGACGTGAGAGCGCGCAGGACGCACGCGTTAATTGACAGATACTATATAGTACGCACTTAAAAATTTTGTATCGGCTAGATCATCACATCTATGAACATAGGCGGGTGCAGGGGTTCTTCGTTAGGAGGGGGGGGGGGGGAGTGAATGAAGCTTCACCGCAGCCCCCCCCCCCTTCCCTCTTTCCAACTCCCTCAAATTGAGGCCCTTATTATAAGAACGCAGTGCAAAGATAGGTACTACTGAAGGGGGGGGGACGCCTCCCCCCTGCCCTTTTCCCATGCGCACGCCTATGTCTATGAATAATATAGGGCTATTTGCGGCCACCCAGAGGAAGCGCTTCTTCCCCGCCCGTCACCATATAGGCACGTCTTCCTCGAAGCAGTCCTGCACTTAATCTGAGAAACAGCTCCAGAAGCAGCATATATATTTTATAGCAGCAATATATTTTACTACAAAAGATAAATACCCCATAAACGGGAGGCACACTGACGATGCGATCGTTTGTAGTCATAAAGCCGTTCGAAACCGATATATACTATAATCCGTGAACTGCCCATCGTTTCCCGTGCTCATACGCCTACATGCAGCTCCGCAGAGACACTAGCGCTAGAGTGATGCCTCAAGTCGTAATTCCTGCAAGAAACTCAAAGTAGACGCGGAGGAGAATGCACACTCCTGCCAGTAGATGCATACCTTGGATCGGTGCTCGAACGAGGGCCTGGGCGGCAACCGCGAGATGTAGCTGCTGCCCGATGAGCTAGACGAGCTGGAGCTCTCGCGCAGGGTCGCCGAGCGCCGGTCGAGGCTCGTCGATCGCAGCGACGAGGTGGACGAGTAGAGGTGCGACGAGCGCGACGACGAGTACAGGTGAGACGACGGCACGGGCATCCTGGACACCACTTGCACGTCGGCCAGCTCGCGAGGCATGCCCCCACGGCCGCCAACGAGGACACTGCTGAGGCCGCTACGGGCGGCTAACCCCCACGGGATGCTCCTCCCCTCTGCGACAGCAAAGCCGTGACATATAGGCACTCCACCAATGTCCACGATACATACAATTGAATCATTTTAACGATAATCGCCGTGCGAAGTGGCACTGGATTTTTATCAGCAGGCTAAACATATACCCCGAAATAACGCCCTGTATATATATATGCACTACTCTGTGGGACGCATTTGGTGCCCTTTTACGCAGGTTTGTTACATCAATGCGATACGAAAATGAAAGAAAGAGAGAAAGATAACTTTTATTTTCAAACCCCATGTACGGGTCCGAGCTCTAGGGTGTGGTTTCACTGGCCTCCCCCAAGATGGTCAGCGCATGGTGAAGGAGAATTGCCTAGGAGGAGGTTGTTTTGCCCAAGTTCGCAACCCAGGCCTCCATGTAAGTATGTTAGAGCAAAGCGAATAGCGTTGAGGTGCATCGGCTCTGGGGCAGCGCCAATATATGTATAGAGTCGAAAATGAGGTGGACTCGTACAGTGAGATGGTTGCTGACTAACGTGCTAAATGAAACTGTTTGGTCCTGCACGGTTGCTTAGTTGCAAATTATATCATTATAGTGCTTCTCAAAATGCCCATAATCAGAACAGTGCGTTGCACGGGCGCGAACAAATTTAAGAGGGCCGCCCTGTGCTGCGGACTTGGCGACAGACTCTCTTCAGGTGGGCAAGTGGGTTAACTGAGCGGCAGCAGGCAAGCCATCGCCGCTCAGTGTTAATACTGCAGAAATAGCACAGATACACAGTGCGTGCTGTGAAGTATTGATTGGCATGTCGAGGACCGGCGTATTCAGTTACGAATCAGTGGCGCGACCAAGTGCTGGAAGTGTTTATGAAGGAAGGAACACAGGCCGCAGCTTGATTGCAAGTCATGTCGCATGACCAAATCATGCCTATATGCTTCCTGCCCCTTTTATGCAATGTTCCTTTTTTTTTTCTTCAACACTCGATGTAAATGTTCATGCCCTTCAGCAGTATACACGTGTGCAGTGTATACGCGTGTAGTGTGTAGTTCCCGGCGCCTTTACGAGTTCCAGTGAACACAAATATACGGAGTCGCGCAGCTGTGGCATCGGAAACTTGCTTCACTTTATTCGCAAGCCTGTACGGCACATCTCAAGTGCAATCCATGGCCACAAGGCTCGTCCAAGTTTGTAAAAGCAAGAAAGTGGTTAGCATGCCATTTTCGAGTTACCTGACCACGGCTTTACGTATACGTTGACGAGAACACGCGGAGGACAGGGATATACAGAGGTATATATATACGCCATATACTGTCGCGTAGCAGTGCTACCTCGGAGCACGCGCGACATCGCAAGGGCTTCCTTCCTTTCGCGTTATCTCTCGTGGGCAGGAAACCGTCGAGTCCTCCGCGCGGCGCAGCGGAGACATTCCTTTCGCCACGTGACGTCGTCGGGCACCTCGTAATCGCGGAAGCATATGTACAAACGCACGTCTCTCCGCGATGCAGTCGGACGCCTATACACTCCGCGTCGCGTGAGTGTCGGCTGCGCAACCTGAAGAGATAAAAAAGTGCGAGGTACACAGGCGGCGGAAGACATACGGGCATCCGTACACGGCTCTACTGAAAAGCCATCGAGCTAGGAGAGTCCGCGGCGCGACGACTCTTTATCTTACATAGTCGCATACCACACACGCTTGTCGACAATGGGCACTGCCATGCAGCAGCTGCGTGTCTGCACCCGGATATCTATTCTCACCTATATACGCGCGCAAAGAGAGAGAATAAAAGAGGAAGAGCGAACGAAGATAAACAGACTGCCCTTGCACGTGATGCACGGCTTGCGACAACGATAGCATGTTGAAGTGGGCTGGTTGGTGCATTACTGAACTCGAAGAAATGATGTATTAACTCAGAAGAGTGTAGGATTGGGCATGTTGATTACGAATACTTAGCAGCGCAAAATACACGAGACAGAAGAGAGGCTTACTTCCAAATGTTAATTTCTTTTAAAAAGCTTCACAAGCGTATATATATAGTTAAAACACTCGCACAAAAGTAATGCGCGACATACGAGCAATCGCAGCGATTGCTCTCACCGATAAAGAGAAGATACACCTAGGGTTATTCACGTCTTGAACTGCGGTTGTTTGTGTGTTGCGCATGACTGTTGTGCGATTGTGTAACTGTAGACGCTGGTGAAGCGTTTCAAAATAAATGACCGGTTGGAAGTTAGCGCTCTGTCACCTCTCTTCTGTCCCCTCGTGTTTTGCACTGGTAAGAAGATCTTTAACGTGCACCTAAATTTCAGTACATGAGCCTCTTAGCATTTCGCCTCCATCGAATATAAATGCAGCCGCCGCGGCCGGGATTCGATCCCGCGACCTTTGGGTCAGCAGTCGAGCACCATAACCACTATAGACCACCGTGGCGGGTAGCTTGTTGAAGTGGGCTGCTGTGCGTTACTGAACTCGAAGAAACGGTGTGTTAACGAAAGACCGCGTGAGCATGCGTACTCGCTCGAAAGTTCAGTGAGCAGTCACCTCGCTGAACACTGCAAGAATTGTGACTGCAGACTTTTTTTGCTGAGTGCGAAACGTTAGGCAAATACGTGGAGAACAACGCCAATGCGATATATTTGGATTCTTGCGCATACAAAATAAAAAAAAAGAAAGAAAGAAGAAGACAAATGGAGGTAATTGTGTCAGCGTGCCAGAGTTATCGGGGAATGCCTTAACAGCAAGTCGACGTGCACGGCTGGGAAAACGTCTAAAATAAAAGAAAAAAAGATGCAAGGTGCACTAGGCGATAACAGTGCCGAAAAAACAAGTTCGAGATAGGGGAAAAAGTCAAATTTCGGCATACGGGCCGCACGAAATGCATTGGTAGCGGAACTAAACGGAAACACCCGCCTATATCCACGGAAAGAAATCAGACGCTATTGGGTGCAGATATAACGCGTTAGCGGCGGCTATTTGCGGAAACGCCGAGTCTGCGGTAACAGGGCGCTCCGCTTGCGCAAACTCGCCTAACAAAAAAAAAAAAAAATGAAACGCGAAGAAATTTGCACGAGGAAAGAAGTGACACGAAAGGAACGCGTTGCTAAGGAATCGGCCGGTGCGGGCATAATACATGTACGGCGGGGAAGGGAGGGGAGGGGGACGTGACTACTTAAGCTGTACCACAAGCGCGCAAATCGACACGACCGTTTCCGCCTCTGTAGTGCGTATAGAAAGAACACCGTCGGCAACGCGCGCGCAGATATCCGAGCGAGCGAGCGACCAAAACGGGAAACGTGCGGCGGGATCCAAATAGCGGTGACGCAACCAACGCGAGGCTGCACGCGACGCCGTGAAGCACCAGGAAGAAGGCCCAGCCCGTTCGCAGAACCCGTCTACCGCGGTATTCGCTTCTTTCAACGCGGTTTCTATCGTTCTCGTACATGTGATCAACTCGCAAGCCCGCACCTTCGACGGCGTGTGTGCATGCAGTCGGGCGCCTTAATAACGAAGTGTTCGAAAGATGTACCTTCAAAATACTTCGTTGCACTGCGTGCCTCTTTCAACGCGTTTCTTGTCGTTCCTATATGACCAGTATATAAAGAGCTCGCAATTTTGACACCGTTTATAAATGGCACGATTGTTGCAAAACGCATTTGCAGCAAAACGATCGCGGGCCATCAAAATGCTTTGTTATACGGGTCACTTCGCCGTAAAAGGTCCCACACTACAGCGCTCGCAATGCAGCCGGGACGGAAGAAAGCCTTCCTTATAGAGGTATTTCGCTGTGTCCGGAAAGTAAGGAAAACCTTAGTTAAAGAGCGCGTTTCGTTGCAGATGCGTTCTCCGGCGCTGTGTATTCATGCGCGCAGAA
Source organism: Rhipicephalus sanguineus (assembly GCF_013339695.2). NCBI lineage: Eukaryota > Metazoa > Arthropoda > Arachnida > Ixodida > Ixodidae > Rhipicephalus > Rhipicephalus sanguineus. Next base: position 82,424,318 of record NC_051180.1, read on the forward strand.
TACGCTCGAATCATCGAAGCCATATCGCGACGTTGCCACAACTAAAGTTTCGTTATGCTAATGCTGACCCGCGCTAAATTACTGTCCATATAAAACCAAAGCTCAAGACCACCGTATAGTCAGCAGTAAAAGCACCGTAATTGAAGGGCTGTGTGTTGCACGTATCTGTTCAAAGCACTCGATTTACCATGCGCACGCGCCAACTTCATGGCGTAGAAGGCAGGAGGTCCACGTGCGTTAACTATCAGCGCGCACCTTACAGCCTCGTTAACTATAATGATACGGGCGCGCGTCTTTGGAAGCTCGACTATTCCGTGCGCTATCTGGAAACAAAACGAAAAGCCAAGAGGAAGACAGACAGCCGGCGTTGGTTTCGTAACACCTCATACATGTATTTGCCCGTAGGGCTGAAGAATTTAGCTTTTTTTTTTCCCCTTTCAATGCATGATTGATCGCGCAGGAAAGAAGACTGGATAGTGAAGCTGGCAATAACACGCCTCGAAGCGGCGATGGCTGAGGCGACCGATAATTGCTCGCTATTTCCTCTTCGTGTCAGCGGAAACGAGAAAAGAAAACAATGAAACGAACGAAGAGAATAGGAAGAACGATGTACTCGGCGATTACGGCGAATCGGCCCGAGTAACCGACGCAGCTATTTTCGGAAACATTGTCGGCACGCAAAAGAGCGGGCGTGCCTTAAGGTGTACGTATACAGAAACCATGCGAACGAAAGGCATTGTGATAAATCCGCGTTCCACACGACCTGCAAATCGCAGAGATCAGCACTCGCTCGTTTCGTGTTACGAGAGGTCTCGGCGAATTAATACGTCACCCGATTAAATACGAAAACAAGGGGGTGTCTGTTGTTTAAATAACCGCACACAGCCGCAAGGTATAGGTTACGATACATTAGAGAGCCGTCCCTTCGAATACACAGTCGAAAAATTCGCGTTCTCCCTTTAACCATAAGTGCGAACCCGCGCGTTGCAAACATATGCACGACGAACAAAGGTAAAAACGACGGCTTACAGTTCTCAATACTTCTAATAAAAGTTTTTCTCTCGCAAATCTCGTTTTTGCACTTTTTCTTTTCTTTTACAACAATCGTGAACCAACTGCCACAGATTTCGGCTCTTCATTTCGAACTAAGGAACCTTTCCTCTGGCAATTCTCACCGCTTTGTTGACATAAATAAATTCGGATTGGTTCGCGGCGGGACTTCGACTGCCGGTCTCATCGTGGGCGGAGCCGCCAACTTGATCTTAGGAGGCCTCTCTAGATCTGAGTTCCTCAGGACTGATATAAAGTTCTCGTCACGTCATGTCATGATTCCGAACCGTAAGGTAGGAGTTCGAATACCTACGCAGTAGAGATGGCGATGACGATGGGCAAGTTTTTCTTCGCGAAACCGAGGCCCCAACGACGACGACCCTCCGTAGCGACCTCGTTCTTTTAGGCGTGCAGGCGTGAACGGACGGTGACACCGGTATTGCAAACGACGCACACAAGAGCGTGTTTGTGCGCGCGTCATACAGTGTCTATCCCCTGCTTGAAGATGCAAAACCAAACTGACCCCAAACTGACCAAGCGTTCGCCTTCACAACGCACGACGCAAAGGAGAAGCCAGACGCGCAGCAAAAACAGAATTCCCAGCTTTTTAACTGGCCTCGCAGTTAGACAAAAGGCCGCGCATAGCGTTTAGGACGACTGCGGCAAAACCGGCGAGTCGACCGCACATACAACGGTTACTAGAAAGCAAAGAAGGCGCTGCGGAAGATGGTTAGCACAAAACCCTGAATGCCGGTGTACTACGCCCCGTGGGGAAGAGGATAACTGTCGCCGAAAGTGGGCCGAATGAGCGGCGGTAGCGGCCGCTGGTACTGCACACTTTTCAGTACCCGTCGCTGGCGCTTCCGGTTCCTTCCGAACAGCACCACACACCGACGACTCTTTTTTCTTCTTTTTCCTCACTAACGGGCGACAAAAGGAAGGTCCCCTCCCGCACGGCCGTTAAAACAAAAGGTACACAACGCCGCGCTGCCACCGCCACCCCGGTGCCTCCGACATGGAAAAGAGCTGCACCGGTCCTGCTCTCTTTTGACGCTAGAGCGTCGTCGTTCCGCAGAAAAATATGAAAGCTTAAGGAAAAAAATAAACAGGTAAAGAGCGAAATTCCCGCGCACACACTACGGTGGGAAACGCGTACGCCATCTTTGTCACCACAATACGCAGCGACAAATGCTGAAACAACGAAAATGAAGAAGAAAACGTACAAACAAATACAGACAAAAATTTAAAAAAAACTGCCAAAAAGAATCGAGAAATGGAGGAAACGCCAAATCCCAGCGGAAGGGGGTCGTGGGTGAATGTATGTATGCACCCGCGTGCGAGTGTCCCGGAAAAAAAGAAGCATGACTGTACATAGACAAATGGGCAACGGAACAGCCAACCCGCCATACTGTTATGCGCATGCGCACGTAGTGTGCACGTATAGTGTTGACATCTATAACGGGCCCTTTTCATTCGCTTCCTTCCCGCGTGTGCCACCGACCGACAAGAGGTATGCGGGTGATTTTTTTTTTTTTTTGTAGTCGCGACAAGCGGGAGGATCACGTGACAACCATGACGTCATGCAATCCTAATTCAGGTGACAGGAAAGAAGGGCTGTCGCTGGGGTAGCCGGCTCATACAAAGAAAAGAAAAAGGTGAGACTTTCTTGAAAAGAAAAGGAATTTAGTCCCACAACTCTTTTAAGAGAGTATAATGACCTCCAAAGAGAGTTCACGAGTCTCCTTAAAGAGAGTCATATACGTCTCAAGTCAGACCTCGCAGAAAAGAGTCAAATGACTCTTTTTTTTCCCCTTAGAGTGCACTCGGTTAATTCACAGTGCTTTACGTTTCCCAAATGCGAACAGAATTCGACCCTGGATTATATACTGCACAAAACAATAGCAGTCCAACGACAGTCTTCGGTCGCAGTAGCAGGATAGGGTGGATGATCAAGCGGGACGGATGAACAGTGCTGGAATTCCAAGCAGTACGGAAGATACGTGAGGAGGTTGTGGGTTATACACCCCGTCCACCACAAATAATTTATACAAACGCATTTGTGATACACGAAGATCCGTCTATGGCGGGTTCGCAACTCAGAGCGGCCAATCCCGCCAGGCGCGAGCCAGCTGTCTCAAAACAGCAAAAGGACACATCCGGAGTCAATCCCGTACCGTCAGAGAAGTGCGATGTGTGGTCAAGCAAAACAAAATAAAATGTAAGGGCGTAAAAACGTCCGCCGCCTGACATGCGTCCTGTCCGCATCGTGTACGTATACACGTGGCTTTCAACTGTGGGTCGCAGGATAAGAGAGAAACGGCACTGCCTCGCGAGAAGAGGTGTCGAAGATAACCACACGGTTGGAGGAGAGCACAACCCATCATTTCTCAGGCTCCCCGGCAGGGGCTATGCAGTGGCATTATCAGAAAAAGTACACCGCTTCGCCCGAAGAGCGACGCGTATGGCGTCATACATGGACTTCTTGAACAGTGCTTGGACATTATATACATATCAATCCGCTGGTGGATTGTAGTTGTGCGAAGCAGCATGAAAGCCAACTCTAGCTGGGTATACGAGGAAAATCACCCCGGCTAAAAGGGAGCCAGATGACATGGCTGTGACTATACATACAATTATTACGCGATACGGGCTTCTGTTTCGATCAGTCTTAATGACTCAGAAACGTTTCCTTATTTCATTTTACTTTTTTTTTTTCACTCCGAGCAAGACGTTATACGACAGCAGTGGTAAAATATATATATATATATATATATATATATATATATATGATGTGGAAAAACCACAGTATAGAGCGGCTATATTGTTCCTTGCGAGTCAACCAGCCCAAGTGGAGAGATCTTCCTTGATCTTGATTACTTCTCTAGCTCTCCCTGTGGTCACCGCATGACTGTATCGCCACACGTCCTGATGTAAAACCAATCTGCATGGAATGGCGCATTAGTGGCTTGTGAGTCCCTGCCAAGGTCGCTTGCTAGCGACCTTGGCAGTGGGCCCGCTAGAGTTGGCTTTCATGCTTTTTCGCACAACCACAATCCACCAGCGGATTTATATAAAGTCCAAGCACCATCCAAGATGTCCATGTGTGACGCCATCGCTGTCAACGCGTGAAGCGGCAGAGACAGTAGCATCTCGCGGCTGACATCGAGAAACTGCACGACCTTGAATTCTCGTCTATCGGCTTTTTTAGCGCACGCGTCGTTTCGTTGCTGTGTTTTTTTATTTGTTTTTTTTTCACCGGGAGCTTTGCTTTGCCATTATGTATGATCGAGTACGTCTGAACTCAACGTACAATGGGGTATTAGCGCACCCCCTCCCCCCCTGTACCTACCGGTATTAGTGATTAGTGAGACTTTATAGCCTACATTCCTATGCGGAAGAAAGAATACAGAAAGGCGCTCATGCGCTTTCTGCGTTCAGCCGGTCTATCAGAATGGCTTTGATAGGAACATCCTGCAGGTGTGTCCATGTGTGCATTTTTTATTTTGTTTTTATTTTACCTCACTCTCCCTCTGTCCTCTTTCCCACCACTGTGCAGGGTAGCAAACCGGTCACTAACACCCCGTTAACCTCCCTGCCTCTTCCTTTTCATCTATTTCTCTCTCTCTTGTAGCCTCCATGTGTGCCTATTTCGTGATCACAGTGTATGTAACATTTTGCACCAAACACCCCATGCGTTTAGCGTGCCAAGCTAGCACGTGGTGATCTGCAGGATACAACACCTCTCTTTCTAGTACAACGCCCATTCTACGCGACAAGGAAGCACACCGTGTACTCCCTGCCTTCAGAGAAACTCGCAAGAACAAAGGTGCTCCATATTAAAGAGCCACGCCCTAAGGCACCCCTAGCTGTGTCCGCGATACCGGCGGCAACGTCATTCTACTCCCCTCGAGGTACCTCCAGAGCTGAGCGAGGAGATAGTGCGTATATATAGTGCTATTAGGAACGACCCGCGCTAAAGACCTCGCTATCAACGGGGACAACCCGACACGATAACCTTCTGCATGCTCGTTTTGCGTATGCGCTGCTGCAGGCGCTGTGTGTGTCCGGTTTACGAGTCTCCTTCCTCTCTGCGCTCGGCTGAACCCGGGCCGTAACTTTTTCCCGGTCGTTCACAGCCACGCAGTGGAAAATACCTGGAGCATCGGCCGCTGCAGAACGGAAGCCGCGCGCCAGGCACGACCAGCATTGCCGGGGTTAGTGACAACGCGATGTGTCGCCAACTTTCGCTCATCAATTAAAGTGTCTATCGTTAAAGAAAAAAAAAAGGAAAAAAAAGAGAAGTTTAGTGCCTACGAAGTTCAGGTGTATATAACGATGTGAGCACAAAAAAAAAAAAAAGAAAGCAAGCAACAGAAGGCTGAGTACTATTGGGGGCTTGCCAACACTCTAAGAAAAAAAAAAAGAGTATGTACTACCCTTTTCGGTAAGTCCTAATTTGCCATGTATAAGACTCTCTTTAAGGAGATACGCTAACTCCTTTTTGGGTCCCATGGCTCTCTGTTGGGAGTATAATGATCTCCTAATAGAGTTGACGAGTCTCTTTATTCGCCGCGAGATCGGCCTACAGGTGGCAGCACCGTCGCCGCGCTAGTGTGGATAGGCGGTTGTCGGCGCGTATACAAACTTGCACAACAGCTCTTCGTTGTGAGCGATGTCACCCGATTTCTCGCAAACAAAATGCGCTGACTGCAGCTTTGTGGTAATATGTGCGATCTTCATTCTTGAATTAACGGACGAAGCACGCCGAACGTTAAAATTACTTGTGAGCGAAGCGCATTCTGCCAACGAACGGGTTGCTCGCCTTCGGTAATAGTCGGCGTTTTTGCAGTGGGTGACGTTTTCTTGTTTTATTTGTACATATTTAGCTTGTGTTCCACCCACTACACACTGCTGTATTGCGCGACTGAATTAACCATTCACTTCTTGTTCATGTGGATGCCCCTCAACAAAAAGAAAGCCCGTATTCCTGCACGATGAGTTGAAATAGCGCTTTGTGCACTGCGTGCTCAAATATTCATTCGCATTTCTTATTCAGTTCTCCATGTTGGACAGTTGATAGGTTTGCTGAGAAAAGCTACGTGGCTGACAGCGCTTTAGCGCTACGGAGACGTTTAACACGCACACGCTTGTTTTTATTCCTGAAACATTACACAAAGGTAACTGTACAGCACGGAAATTTCTTCGATTGATTACTTGCACGACAGTAACGGAACAAAGGTCCGGTTGTTTCACGGGACCAAAGTACGTTTTTTCATACGAATAATGTCCGTTGCCTTCCGTCAATCTAAACAACACAACACAAACGCTCAAGATAATGTAAAGAAAAAAGATGTGGCTTCGCGTAAAATTACTACGACATAAATGTAAACTACGCCGTTTGGAATAATTTTGACCATCAGCGCTCTTTAACGCGTACACCTTAATCTAAGTACACGGGTATTTTTCTATAAATTTCGCCACAAGTTAAAATTGCGCAAGGCAACTCAGTTTTGCGATTTCCGTGTCATTTCGTTTTCTGTTCTTTTTAGGGGACAATTTAAGTACCGAAGTGTCAGACGTGAGTTAACAGAAATATTTCTCTCTAGTGAGACCAGGACCGTACATAACTAAAGCTCGTCGCGTAACGTATAAACACCTAACCACAACGCTCAAGTACAAGCGAGCCTTCTTTTTACCACCGCGCCGCTAAAAGGCTATATTCACATGGGATTTAATACTTCACATCTTTAGGGCAACGCCAAGTGCGCTTTGCAATGCGCTTGAACCACAGAGCGGCGCATACACTGATATGACTCTCGTGAACGGAGGGTACGACGACCACACACAGCACTCTCGACAAGTGCACTGTCTGATCTTATTACAGTACATATACAGCCGATCAAGGCCAAATGCTTCTTTACATCGTGTTAGGCATACGTACGAGCGGTTAAAGTTGCACTAACGCAACGGAACAAACCGCCTTTTGAGGATCTGCGTGACGTACGCGCACGTGCAAACACAACGGGACTAGCAGACGACGCATGGAGCAATCCACACAAGGCGCGGTTCAGCCAGAAGCCGCTAGGCGGCGACTCCGCTTGATCTCGCGGCCAATAGGGAGTCATATACGTAGCAAGTCAGGTCTCACAGAAAGAAGAGTCAAATGACTCTTCTCTTTACTTAGAGTGACGGAAAAGTTAAAGGCAAGTAGGGGACTCTGAATTAATTTCAACCACCCGGGGCTCGTCAAAGTTCATCGAAGTTATAAGCAGACGGGTGTTTCTGCATGATCATCCCCATCGAAATGCGGCCGCCGCGGCAGGGAATCGAATCCGCGTCCTCGAGCTTAGCAGCTAGCCGCTACACGATACCACGCTTTCAGCCCTGAAGACTATCCAGATTTTTCTGGTGATATAAACTTTGACATTGACGCCGCGTAAGCGGTTTGGAACTTCACTGGAGAGCATCGGCTTTCGGCAACAATGCGACTGACGAGACATTCGCGGCGTGGAGCTGCGTTTTTTTGCAAAACGATACATATCAACGTGAACAGCGCGTGTAATACACAAGGACGAAGAAACGACGCGGACTAGCGTCGTTTCTTCGTCCTTGTGTATTACACGCGCTGTTCACGTCAATATGGAATACCAACTAGCCCGGTCACACACCTTGCTTCGATACATATCAATTCTGCATACGATAAGCAATAAAAACGACGGTGAAAATAACGCATACCACGTAAGACTATTTAAACGCAACCGACTGCCATCAACATGCTAACGCGTGCAGCACTACTCTCAATGTCTGTACAGCATGGGAGACCGAAAAAAAAAGGTTAAAAAAAGCTCTACGAATTTCAGATCTCTTTACTCGCTACGGCAATGCAGCTGGACGCTTATTATTGCCGGACATGTCTGGCGAAAAAAATGAAGAAACGAAAGCGACTATGTCGTTGACCGGCGAAAGGCTCAAGGTATTCGAGACGACGAAATGCACGGGAGGGAAGAGGGTGTGAACTAGAAGAGCGTTATATCACACCGATATCGTCGTTATTTTTCATCGTATGCCCATGTTTTTCGCAGACCATACGCGTGACCGCTTGGCCGACGTTTCGCTACAGCAATTCTTGGGGATCGACGTGAACTCGGAGAAGCTATGGACACAACACAGACGCCTTAGGTAGGAAGCGCATAATAGGTCACACACACGGAATTCCCGTTTCCGAAAGGTAACGAATAACAACGCCGTAGAGGAGGGGGGGGGGGTCGTGAAAGGGAACAGGGCTGCTGGAAATTAATAGCACCGGAACACCATCACTGAAGCACGACGACCGAAAGTATACACCTCCTGCTGAAGAACACGAGAGCAAAAGAATCCGAGGACCGGAAAATTACCCCTCGGCGCTACGAAAGCGTGACTCCGAAACGCGCGACCTTGCTACGGATCATAACCATGGTTTCGGCGGCCTTTCCAAGGTGAAACGGCGCGCTGCGTCGATCAAGGCCTCCTCGCATGATGTGTGCGGATCGAAGACCGCGGCACGCACCCTTGGGCGCAGGTGATCAAAGCGCGCAGCGGCTTCGAGCACGCACCGTATACAGCGTCGTCATCCCGCTTGCGATTTTTAGAATAGGGTACGCAAAGCTTCGCGTCTGTCGCCACTGCGTATGCGTCATACGCTATCCTCTTGCGGGCCCCCGTTAAGTGACGGAAATAGCGGGCGTACGCATTGCTTTGCGTTCAAGCAATGGTTACGGTGCTCGACTGCTGACCCGCAGGTAGCGGGATCGAATCCCGGCCGCATTTTCGGTGGGGGCGGAAATGCTTGAGGACCGTGTGCTTAGATTTAGGTGCACGTTATCGAACCGCAGGTGGTCGAAATTTCCGGAGCCCTCCACTGCGGCGTCTCTCTCAATCATATCGTGGTTTTGGGACGTTAAAACCCAACAATTATTATTTTGCGTTCAAGCAAAGAGCAATGCTGCCTATAGTGGCTTGCGGATGAAATGGAAATCGGACGAAATAATAGACAATTTTAAAATAGGGCACCAAGAGACAGCGTTCGTTGGATACAATTATACTTAACGTAGCATATGACGCATGCGCAGTGGCGACAAACGCTAACGCAAAGCTTTGCGCACCCTATTCCGAAACTGCCTAACATCTATGGTTGTTGGGCTTCTACGTCTCGAAACCACGATGTGATTATGAGAGACGCCGTAGTGGAGGGCTCCAGAAATTTCGAACACCTGGGGTTCTTTAAGGTGCACCTAAATCTAAACACACAGGTCTCTAACACTTTGCTTCCGCCGATATGCGGCCGGGATTCCACCCCGCGGCCTTCGGGTCAGCAGTCAAGCGAAAACGACCAAGCTAAATCAGGCGCAGCTAACTCGGGTCATTTATCGAGAAAGCATCACAGAACTGAGATTCGCTGAAGGTAGTGTTTCTGTTCTGAACAGCGAATAGCCTATATTAACCGACATTAGACAGAACTGTACAAAATCGGCAGTTATTTAGCAAACACCAACCAACACTACACAGTGCTAGTATAGTATGCCAGTAAATACGGTATAAGCCAGGAACTCGCTGCTAACAAATCGAGGGGAGGCATACGCCGAGATTCGTTCTTCCCATATGATATGTGACTGGTTGGTGTATTGTATTGCACGCATCATGCCCTTTAGGGTCTCTACATAATGCCAAAGCTGTTGGCAGCTCAAGTCACTGCAGGAAAGACAATACCGAGTGCTGCAGACAACTATGATTAATGCGTGCTTACTTTCAGCCGAAAAGGAACAAAAAGTACTGCAGAAGTAAGACACAGCAGGAGTGCTGACTCACGACTTATTGTTGCAAACCAGACACAGGTTATCTTTAATTTCTGTCGCGTTGTAAGTAAATGCACCGACTCACCCATAGAACTAACTATCTATCAAGACTCAACAATACGATATATTCAAAAAAAAAAAAGAGAGAGAATTCAATCACTGGAATAACATTGATTGCAGACAGTGTCGAGGGTAATCAGCATTCGCCGACATTAGCTAGCGGCCTTAGCAAGAGAGTAAGGACGGTAGTTAAAGAAAATGGCCACAAATCGTCATACGCCATTTAGAGAACAAGGGCGGAAGACGCTTAGGAAGTCGTCGTCTTAAAGAAGAATGTTTGAAGCGGGAATCACGGAAAGTGAGATGAAATACTCACCAAAGCCGCGCGTAATTAAGAGTTTCCAACGGTTATCTTCAACCGGCGCGGCCGATATCACAGACCATGGCAATCCGCACAAATCGACGAGCAAGTATCGACTCCCGCCGATGGACACCGGTGAACACAGGAGAACGGACGGCGTTTGAAGAAAACCACTAAAAAAACCTTTAAAAAAAAAACTCAACCGCTGAGGTAGATCCGGTAACCTTCCGAGGGGGACGCCTTTCACCGACTGTTAATAGGCCGTATCACTTCGCCGGTCTCTCGTTGAGTAGGTGAGAAGCACGGAGCCGAGAACACGCACCAACACACAAGCACATACACACACCCTAGGGCCGTGGTCGTTGAGTAAAAGAAGTAACAGGGTCGGTCAGTCGACGATGTCGAGCGCGGACTTGGCGCAAGTCTACGGCAGAGTGCGTGCGCTCAGCGTCGAGCGCTTCACGCGAATGACACCGGCGCTCCGCCAGACATTCATCCGCGCCAGTGGGAGAGGCCTCGTCGGAGAGGGAGGGAGGGAAGAGAGAGAGAGAAGCCCAATGCTGACGCTGTAGATGTGGAGAGGAGGATGCGGAGAGAGAGTTAAAAGTTAGAGGGAGAGTGGCGGGGAGTTGGAGATTCCATCAGAGATGCGGAGAGCCGCCGTGCGCGCGGGCCTCGGCACAAACAAAACAAGAAGCCGGCGCTTCGTAACGTCGCGGCCGCTCGGTATCCATGCGGCGGGACAACAGCAAAATGACGACAAAAGCGAACGGGACGAGCGAAAGAAAAAGAGCGAGCGTTTTCTTTCTTGCGCCGTGGCTGAAAATGCGCCCAACGCGCGGCGCGCTCTTGTCGTACGGTACCCGTTCATTGTAGGGGTGGGGGGGGGGGGGGTTAAAAAAGAATAAATAAACGTACGGGGATAAGTTTCGAGAGCAGACACTGTACACGGGAGATGAGGCCGGTTAAGTGATGCAGGTCGTAAAGAAAGAGAGCGAGAGAGAGAGCGGGCGAGTGAAAGTAAAATCGGACACAGCACGCAGCCTCGCTCGAAGAGCGCCTAGGCTCGCCAAAAATGCGCTCTCTCTCGTCTCGACGGTCGACGGCGTTAATATCAACGCGAAAACGGGAACGGACGAGCTATGCGCGCTTTTCAAAGCCACGCAGGCTAAACAAGGTATACGACCCCTCCCCCCCCTCTCCCCCTCCCCCCTCAACTTCGCACCCACACCGCCTCGCGAAAAGCCTTCCTCAACCACGAATGCACCCGTTCGCCACTCCACGGCTTAGCATGTACAAGGCCGACAGCGATATAATGAAGCTGGCGGACTGTTTTTTTCTTTTTCGCATTTGCGTGAGGGAAAAGGGGGGGGGGGGGGGAGAGAAAGCTGTCGTGTTCTTTTGACGGCCGCAGCAAGCGGCTTCTCTAAATCGCCCCTCCAGTTTTTAAAGGACCCGGCGGTTGAGAAGGGTGGAGAATTTTAAGCCGAAGGAAGTAAGGAAGGAAGGAAGGAAGGATGGCGCGCACGCCAGATATCTGTGAGAGTGACGCGGCTAGCAGCTCGCGGAGCTCTCGATTTCTATACAGCTTTCACGAGAGAGTGTAATACGGCCCGGCTGTTTTAAGTCAGGAAATGGTTCCTCGTTGCCGCGCGCGATGCGCGGCATTAGAAATAACGAGAGTGTGAAAATAATGCGCGAATGAAATAAAAAAAAAACGAAAAAAAGGATGGGCGTTAACGGGCAGCTTGACGAGGCAGTCGACGGCGATAAAGACGCGACGTCGTGTCGTTCCAGGGGCTTCTCGCGGGCAGGAAGATACGAGCCGACTGACCCGCCCCACGCATGGAAGGTTCTCGGCGATTTAAGCGGGGAGATACATAAATATATTATACGTACGTCGGATGGAGAAAAAGAAGAGAACGTAAAACGGAGGAAGCTGGTCAGTTGTTGACTCGCAGCCCGAGAGTGCGCGAGCAAGGTCAGATGATGAGGACGTATAATAACAATAACGGAAGCTGCTAGAAGCGCCGGGAAAAGCGAGAGTGGTCGGAAAAGTACTTCGGGATACTACCGGTGGAGTTTAAACCGTGTGGTGCTCGAGGATGTCCGTGCAGCTTAAAGTCGGCCATAGGTCGGCAAAAAATGTGGCGCTCACTCAGACTCGTTCATGAAATATATTTTGGCCTTAGGGCTCACGCGGACAGAGACTCACCAAAATTTTCCTGAACCGGATTCACTCGGACTCAGACCAACAAAAATTTTTCTCAACCGGGCTCACTCAAACTCATCAAAATATTGCTCACTCGTACTCACTCAGACTAACGGCTTGATCTGAGCCTGAGTGAGTCGACACATGTGTCCGTTAGCGTGTAATTAGCTTTTTCGACCATGGTTTCAATGCTCTTTAACACCATTATCTTGCATAATCGGTGCTTTATTTGGCCCTTTTTGATCTCGTACCTTCAAATACGAGTTGTCAGTGGTTGAAATCCAGTAAGGGCGTGCCATTTCTACATAATGAGGTGACTCACACGAGATATTTTTATCAGAAACTTCCCGTGAAAGAGTTTGCAAAGGGGAGGTCAAGGCACCTCTCCTCCCCTCCGCCTTCCACAACTCACGCCTCTGATTAATAAATATTCAGCTGGCGTATGAACGCTACTGCTTTAAAGTACGTGCGAGTAGACGTGAGTATAAACGTGAGCCGACATAAGGCTGATAGTAATGCTGAGGTTGAGTAGACAGGACCATAGGTCGGCAAAAAAAAAAAGAAAAATGTGGAGCTCACTCGGACTCAGACTCACCAAAATTTTCCTCAACCGGACTCAGACTCACGGCTCGATTTGAGTCTGTGTGAGTCGACTCACGAGTGAGCTTGTCGACCTATGAAGCCGGCTCAAGTAGCTTAAAGGGCTCCTAAGCCACTCATATATATGAAATACGAGACTCGGAGCGGTTTCTCTCTTGCCTTGACTACCTTTCATACAGGAACTATCTCCTCCTCGCCCCTTACTACGTTATAAAACACCTGGACAACGTCAGCACTAAGCGTTTAGCCTATCAGGACTTCGCGCTTTTCCGTTACGCGCTGTTATATCATCATTTGCGCAGTCGTAAACGCATAAAACGAAGTGAAGTCAGTTGATCGTGCACGATAGTCACGCGAGACGAGGCAGAACGGGCGTGCGACTGCATAGCAAGGCAGGATAGGAGACAATTCACGCCTGACATCCTTCGTATATAGACCAACCTAGAGGTTGCTTCCTCGTGACGTCTTTTGAACAGACTGCTGGCGTCACGAATTGCGCCGAAAAGACGGGAAACACCAGGAGAGAAGAACGCGCTCCGTCTTTGTATCTTCAGTGGTTGTTAGGGGTCCTTTAATTAAAGCCAGGGCCGAAACGAGCCCACACTTCAGCAATCTGCAATACCCTGCTCTCTGAAACAATAAAGGGTGGTGCTCTCTCAGCTCGGTTAACTGGATCAATTGGACAATCGCCCATTCACGGACACCGATATACTTGGGCGATAGCCTATATGCACCGGCACCCATGCGAGCCTCAAAGTACTGAGACCGAATCGTGGTACAAATCGTGACCGACGCGACACTGTCCTCGTCCCGTTTGGGGCATTGAATGTATCTCTCTATCACAGTGTAACACGATGCTATATACGGAGCCGCCTCGGTCGACTGCGTGAGAGCGCAGGTATATTACACACAGTCTTCAATGAGAAAGTTTCGCAAACACGTGACAGCAAGACCTTCTGCGTGGTTAATCGACGTGCCCTTTGTTTGTCAACTTTATATGCCATGTTTCCGAATAGAACAATGAATTAATAGTGCATTGTCTCGTCTGTTCCTCTGTCGCGTCTTCGCGCTGCTTCGAAATAACGAACGCCACAACAAACAACTCAGAACCAATGTTCTATAATACATATACATATGGGATGAAGCAGGAAAGTTCACCAGATGATTGATAAATACCAGCTTTACTGGCGTACGCAAGATAAATAGGAAAAAAACGCAAGAAAAGCTGGGAAAGAAAGCGCTCAAACAGCTTCCAATCACGTGTTCACGAAGACAAAACACGCAGGATACAGCAACGAGATTAGTTTTTTACAGTGATGCATTTTAAGGGTCGTTATGGGCCAAAGAGGGAGAGATTTGTTTTAGAAAGAAGAAACGAACAATAAACTAGGAATACAGCCGGCTACATCGATAGGAACATATTTGTTTTATCCGACTGAATTCCTAGTTTATTGCTGGTTTCTTTTGTTTATTTGTTTGTTCTATACAGGTTCCCACCATTGGGCTGAGAGGAGAGGGAGGAAACGTTTAGATATTGAAAAACACCTATGGCGATGATAGACCTACGTCACCAATAAGAGAGAGAAAAGCTGCTGGTTTGTTACCCTACGTGGGAGGAAGGTAAAGTGTAAATAAGTATAGGTAGCTTCAGGAGTATACGTGACCTGTCAAGAAATTATGTGTGCCTGCCCGCTAACCGAGTATAGAAAGAGCTGGCGCCGTACATGCGCGACACAGCGACCGAGTATGAGAGGGTAAATGAGCGAAGAGACCAGGTCCCAGTATAGGGACCATATATATACACACGGAGCCCGTCTCGTCAAGCACCAAGCTTCGATCGGTACGTACTGTCCACGTGCGCGACACGCGGAAAAGTACTTCCAAGGCAGTTGCTTGCGTTCCACGATCTGCGTGGCGCAACCCGAACAAACACAGCCGACACCATACCCCGCTGTTCCGCTTTGGGGCGATAAGAGCGCATATAGGTATATACCCACACGCGCCTGCCACAGAGGGTGCGTCCGCGCCTTCAATCAATGAAGACGCGAGGCTGCAGCCGGATCTCTTATCTGCACGAGACACACAATTCAGGTCGCCAGACCTTGGCACAGACCAAATAATCTACCGCTCCTTGTTCAAAGGTCGTGATGCCTGCTCTAGGTCGGCAGCGGAAGCAAAACAAGCGGCCCTAGACGGAGTTTAAGAGTATAAGCCAGTCGCTTCCAAGCGTTGCCGATGGGCTCGCGTACGGATTTCTCGGCCGACAAGCTGCGAGTCCAGGCCCGCAAGATATTTGGTCATGGAAAAGGGCGATCGTCAAGTCTATATATACGCTCATGACGCACGCATTGGAGAATGTGGCGTTGATTATAAAAGCGGGAACAATGGCACAAGAGGCTGAAATACCCGACATTGATATATAAGCCACGCGTCATCCTTACGAGCGGCAGATAGTTATGCCTTCACCTTCATTACTGTACCAATCTCGTCCCCCCGTGTAGGGTAGTAAACTGTACAAAGTGCACATTGACCTCCTTGCGGTCCTCTCTCTCTCTCCCTAATGGTTGTACATTGCATGAGCTTTAATTTCCAATCTCGAGTATATGTGTATATCCCCTTCAGGCGCGAATTACGATGGACTGTCTGTAAATGTGTAAAATTTGCACAACTTTATTCCAAAGCTCTTCGTATTCTACTGAAAATAAAGATAAGGTGGTAATATATTGATTTGTGCGTTTTTCAGTAACTAATCTTAGTTAGTGCCTGATTAACTATCGATTTATTGCGAAGTCAGTAATTTTCGACCTTTCTATAAAAATAATCGTCAATCTGGATTGAAATGCATGGGCGATGTGTTGTCGGTCACATGCATTCCAAGCAAACAAAAATTCTAATTTTTCTGTGGCTGGCATAGGCGTGCGCAGGGTTCCCCATTAGGGGGGGGGGGGAGGTTTGTCGCAGCCCCCCCCCCCACCCTACCAAGTCATTGTATGGGGCAGATTTTGCGCCCCCTTCATAGGTGACTAGAAGGGTCAATGTACGGGGCAGGTTTCGCGCCCCCCCTCTTAGGTGAATGGGGCGTGCGCCCCCTGTGCGCACGCCTATGGTGGCTGGAACGGGGCTCGTCGAACGGTTCGTCGAACTTATGCCCCTGTCACACGGCCACCACCGAACTTCGTTAAACTCCATCAATGTAAAACTCCATGAGGGAGTTAGACGGTGATGGAGTTGTGCCCATGTCACACGGCAATATTACGAGCTTCGGACAGAAGCCGCAAGGGGTCCATTAGGCGCTGCTGCACCTACGTCTGCATGCAATATTTCGCGTCTAATCACGCTGAAAACATTCTCAATGGTATGTGTGATTATAAAAAGTATAATTTAATTACATCGACACAAAACTTTTTTTTTTTTGTCTTTATCACATGAACGTGTACCTGCAAGCATGTTGGCAGTAATTTTGACAAGAGTGTTGGCAACACTACGTTTGTTTTGGTACGCGTACCATAGTACGCGTCTTTTCTACGCGTACCGATTGTCAAACACGATGCAAGTTGTCGCCGAGCTCTTTGAAGTTGCGCTACCACCCAAATCACGTTGTCCTTTCCAATATCAGCTGGGTACAGGTCTCACGTCCAGTCCACAAAGCCTTTGCTGCGGATGGCTCCCACGATAGTCCGCGTGTACTGCCAGTACGAGTGCCGGCGTCGACGGAGAAGGAAGAAAACCCGCGTCACTCGACTGCTATGACTATTAGTAGTGCTGAAGTAGAATGAAGAGCACCGCAATAAGAAGGAAACGAGATGCACCGACGTAAACACAACGGTGCACACGGACTCGGGGACACTTATTCAAAATGGCGGCACGACGACTTTTCGCGAGGCATGGTGCGGAGAGTATGTGCACGTATACGCGTTTTGTTTTTCATTAAACTCAGGTTATGACTGGATTATGCAGTGAAATAACTTTCAATATTAATGAAATTCATTACTGTGTTGACTGCGGCTGTTTTGTGCTTACGGCTTTTTCCGTAACTACAGATTACTGGGGACGAGAGTACTCCATTCCACCGTTAATGGAGATCGCCGATGTCCTTTTGCGAAACGTTCCGTTTAACTTCCTTGACGTAAGGGAGACCGTGTGACACGGACCGCATCTCCGTTGACGTAACGACGAGGGAGTTGCACGGAGTTAACGGGTGCCCGCGTGACAGGGGTATTAGCAGCGTCTGCAGCAAGGTGATCCTCTGCGGCAATGCACAGCACAATGAAGTTAAATCAGCGTCACTTGTTCACTCAGTAAGCATTGTATACACATTTGCACAACCCGTTTCAAGCCGTTTTAAGTAACGCGCGGTGCATGACAAGCCTCTACAGTCAATGCGTAAAATTATACACCCCGCCACTGAATGGGATATACATAGCAGTATAGAGGTAACACATAACCTCCCACTCCCCAAACGACATGCGTTGGTTGTCGAACCCATTTTCATTTCTTAAAGGCCCCCAGAATGATCTCTGAAAACACAAATAACGAGCTCTTCACTCTCTCCTGGCCTTTCCAGTCTTTTCGGCACAATTCGTGGCACCAGCAGTCTGTTCATGTGACGTCATGAGGAAATAGGCTCTCGATTGGTCCATATACGGGGGATTTTAGTTCAGAATTGTCACCTAGCCTGCTTTGCCACGCAGTCGCACGCCCGTTCTGCCTCGCCTCGCATGACTACCGCGCGCCATCAACTGATTTCGCTTCGTTTTGTGCGCTTTCGACTGCGCAAGCGGAGATAACCTTATCCTCCCCCTTCCCTTTCCATTACCACCTGGCTGGACTGGATCGGCGCCGAAGGAGAAGAGCAGCGTCGATTGATCGCGCAGGCGGTCGAAATGCTCGGCCTATGAATTTGGCTGTATAAAAGTCTACTACTGCTACTAACATAGCCGAAAAAAAGCGAAATCCTGATAGCTTCAACGCCTAGTGCTGACATTGTCCACATGTTTCATGAAGAAATCAGTGGGGGAGAAGAAGATAGCGCCTGTGGGAAGGGCAGTGAAGGCGAGAAGGAAACCACTCTCTCGTCTTTGAACTCGGAGTGATTTAGGGGTCCTTTAAGACGTGCAACCACTAGAAAAAGCCGCCAACCGAGGAACATGAATTGCGCCACCTGCAACGTAACTACGTCGGCGAAAATAAAGACGACACGTGCCCATCATCTCACCATCGAAATCCGCCAGCCATAAATGGTCATCGGCGTACACACAAGTACGGTATCAACTCCACGGAAGGCGGACAAATCCAGCGCAAGGCCACGAACTATAGACAAAAGAGACGACTGAAGCAGCGGGAAAAAAAAAACAAAAAAAAAACAACGCCAATCGTCTCGCCCAGGACCTCGTATTGCATATCGCGTCTTCTGACGACGCCCAGCTGGCTCTCGAGGAAAGGTATTCCGTTCGGTTGTGCCAGGTATTCGACGAGACACTTTTTTTTTCTCGCTATCGCTTTTCCTCGAGACATAAGCAGAACCGAACGAGAACAAGGAACTTCCCTAGAAAAGGAGGAAAATAAATAAGAGAGGATCGAACGAACGATGACGCGTGTATAGGTCCGATATGGGCGCGAGACCGCATTAAGAAACAAACACCCACTTCGGAGCTGAAACTATTACGGTCCTACACGGTTTACGTACGTATTTGTGGCTAGCGCATCTGGGCCACTGCTGCCTTTAGCGCAATAAAGAAAGAAGAAGAAAAAAAACCACCAACGTAACTAGAGAACGTACAGTCAGCATCAAAAGTTTAGAGACCACTATAGGTCTGAGAAAAGCTTTTAATTTCCCAGCAATTTGTGACTGTGTTCGGTCAAACTGCGCAGTACATGTTGTTAGCACCTTTCAGAACAGACCGGAAATCTGAATTCAAGGCTGCCTGCCGAAACAGCGGAAACATTCAGATTCTCCTTGTGTCTTGTTGTTCATAAACATTTCACGCTGACTGTACGTACGTCGACACAGCTGCAAGGCCTACTCGGTAGGGTGTTGTACCTCTTGTATTTTTAACTATATACTATATATAACCGAAGGTAAATGTATACCGCATTAAAGAACTGAAATAGCGTGCTTGTTATTTTATTCTCCTTTAGCGTAAACCCACGCTGGACAGATTCGATAGGCGTTGTACGTGCTTAACGCAGCCGCGGCCTAGAGATGGCTTCGCAGCGAAGACCTCTGCGATGTTAATTCACGGGTGCGAAATTGTCACTGTCCTCACTTTTCAAGAGGAAGAAAAAAAAAGCAGTTCGTTAAGTTCATTTATAAATCACTTTAATTTCTTTAAATCAGCACTTGAGGTGCATCCATTGGCGTCTACGTAAATTTTAATGAAGAATTACGATCACTTCGTTGTAGCGAATAGTTCTAAATTACCCGTTTCGTTATAACGAGCTTTTAGTGGAAAGCTCTATAGGCTGCATGCTCCGCAAGTTCCGATCTATAGGTGCAACTTCATCGACCTCTATTCCGTTACCGCAGCGCGTGGAAAAGTTTTGCCCCCACCCTCCGTCCCTTTCGCGCGCAATATACCTTGAGCAGATGACGTGTAACAAGCTCAATCTAAACAAAGCGGATGCTCGAAAGGTATAGAAAACGATACACGGCTATAGAGAGTGCAGGAGAGAAAAGAGGAAATAAATATATAGAAAAGCTTTCTTCCGTTGCAAATGGGACGCTCATTATCGGCCGTATCGCGTACACACCTCCGCGGCGGGCCCCTCGCATAGACACGCACATATCCGCTCGTTACGGTTATAACGACCGACCCCGCGCCGCTCACAGCTGATCGTTCCCAACCAATATACGCGCGGGCGGTGCTTCGATCGCGCGTCCGGATTGCTGTGCGAAAGTGCCAGCATGGAGAGTGGCACAAATACCGTGACGCGTGGAAGAACGAAAGGAAATCGCCGCAAATTCAAATGCGCGAACGCGATACACGCAACCTTCATCGCCATTACAGGGAATAACACATGCACCAGTGCCCTGATTTCTGAATGAAAGGCGACCCCTATCGGGAAGGGTTGCTAGCTCGCGGGGTTATTCCTTCGGGCCGTGTGTTCCCGTATAAAGAGCGAGCGAGCGAGCGAGAGAGAGAGAGAGAGAAAGAGAGAGAGAGGAAACTGCACCAATTCGAATCGCTGCGAACTGCAGCTCCTTGGAACCCCAAGCATAAAAAATTGCGTAAGAACATAGGTTGTGAACTTTTTTTGTAGTGATTAACCATAAGAGTTGCACGAGACTGCACGCTGCTGAAAAAGGATGGAAGTTAGCAACAGTGTTGCAAATCAGTTCAGCGGAATCCCGCAAGGTGAGTGGAAGGGTTAAGAAAGGAAAATTCGAAGAACATAATTAGCCGCTTCATACCGACCGGTTAAGTAATCAAAACCTTATGTCACAATTCGAAAAAAAAAAAAGAAAATACGTACGGAACTGTTCAGACAATGAGCATAGCCTGCGAGAACCAGCTCCAATACAATAAGGTTACCAAAGGCAACTTAAAACATATATATATACATTATTTTTTTTTAAGTAACGAATATGTGTTTGGCAACAGACTAGGTGCTTCGCATGTATAGGAGGTTTAATTACCAGGGGATAAAAACGAAAAGAGAGAGAGCGGGGAGATATAACGCTTCGGATTTCCGTACATTTGTTACTGCGATGAGAAAAAAAAAAACTGTAAATCTACGTCATATGATGCATGCATGCATTCACCACACCCGCCAAGCTTTCACTACGCGTTAGATAACCAAAATTAACACGGAGCACGTGCACCTCAACCATCCACATCCGCTCACACTTTACCTCCACGTTACACAAGAAGCACGAACACCTTAAGGAAAAGTTAATCATTAAGAAAATACAATCAGAAGCAACGGCCGGAGTATTCAAGCAACCACATATAGACCAGACCAACCACAGTTGGCATCTATAATGAAGTTGACTCACACGAAGAGAGAGAGAGAGAGCTTTTCAGGCCTGACGGCGTGGAAGCATTGTTGACAATGCATCAATTTAAAGCGTACATTCTTCTTTAAACACGCCTTCAGCAAACAAGCAATTGTTCCGGATTATACCACTGCACACAACGGAGAGCCCTCCTGCCTTTCTAAAGGACACAACGCTAGGGCGAATCCTTACTAGAACGAAAACGCAAGCCAGTCGCCTCAGATTAACGCCTCGGAGTCCCATAAACGACGAGACGTACAGGATGGTACAGCAGCCGGTGCGTTTCACCGCAGGAAAACGGGTTGGGTTGCCGTTGTTATCGGCGTCGCGCATTCTTCGGGACACTGCCCCCTTCTCGAGCACCGAGAGGGCAGCGTATAAATACACCGAAATCCGTCGTCTCGAGTTACAAAAGCCCATAACAAAGTGCGCAACCCGTTCGCCGTGTCAACGGTCACAGTGTATATATGCGACACCGCCGATCGAAGATAAACAGGCCGCAGTTTCGCCGGCTGCGCGCAACTGTGCATGCGAGAGCCGCCGCGGGCGAGAGACCGTCCGCAAGAGGCTAACACAGCGGCCGGGCGTTTTTTCCATCATGGCTGAAACGATCCTGCCCCTGAGTTCACAATAGGCCCGCCAGATGCAATCTTTGGTGAGACATTGCCCAAAGGCGGACACACCCGTTTAACCGAAAGCATTGGGACCATTCGCGCCGCCGAGTTAAGAAGAAAAAAGACGCCGCCATTTGTTCACCGTCGCTTCAGTGCCCGCAACACCAGGGCCATTCAAGTAGATCTATCGGCGCCACAGGGCAAACAACGCGGGCTGACTCACTTGCGGGCGTTCCCCTTTAAATTTCCATTCGCCAATACGTTCTTGCAATCCTCCTCCGCGGGTGACTATAGCGTCACCTTGAAGTGAAAATGCTGTCGTCCTGCAGTGCAGGACAGTCGCAGTTAGCGCCGAAGTCGCACAGCCGTGGTTAAAAGAGTGTCCATGTAGCCTTACCACAAGCGGCTGGACTAGAGATGCATGGTTTCAGAATTGGCACATCATGATGGACTTGCAAACACGCACTTTTTTTTAAATGCGAAGCATTTCTTAGCGAACTTCTGCGAGTTTGAGCGTATCTATCTATCTATCTAGCCGCCTACGACTTTGGGCTCTCCTGGCCGTTTCGTTAATCGGATGTATACCAAAATTGGTACGTAATAACATGACCGTATGACGAACATAAATGACAGGTCATAACATGAAAATCATGACATGCATGTCATGAACAGCATGATTTACATTCCACAGCCTTGGGACTCTTGCGGTCCTTCCGTTAATTTCATATATACCAAAATTGGTATGACGCCACAAGAATTCATGGCGAACATAATGACACGTCCTAACGCGCAAATCATGACACGCATGTCATGTGCGGCATGATTTACATGACATGGTCTCGGGGCGCGCGCGGCCGTTTAAATGAATGGATATATACGAAAACTGGTATGAGGAGACATTTCGACATGACAAACATAACTGACACGTGGTAACATGAAAATCATGACATGCGTGTCATGCACGTCATGATTTACATGCCATGCTCATGACGCACTCGCGACCGTTTCGCTAGGCTGATATACACCAAAATTGGTATTGCGCGATGTGACTGTATGGAGAACATGAATAACAGTAACATGAAAACTATGACATGCATGTCATGTGTGTCATGATTTACATGCCACGCTCATGGTGCATTCGCGACCGATTCGCGGGCTTGATATACACCAAAATTGGTATTGCATGACGCGACTGTATGACGAACGTAAATTAGAGGTGGTAACAGAAAATCATGACATGCGTGTCATGTAGAACATGATTTACATGGCACGCTCATGGTGCGCTCGCGGCCATTTCGCTAGATTGATATGCACCAAAATTGGTATTGCGCGATGTGACTGCATCAAGGACATGAATGGCAGGTGGTAACATGAAAACCATGACATGCATGTCATGATTTACATGCCACGCTCATGGTGCATTCGCGGACGTTTCACTAGCTTGATATACGCCAAAATTGGTATTGCGCGACGCGCCTGTATGACGAACGTAAATGAGAGGTGGTAACATGAAAATCGTGACAGGCAAGTCATGTGCGACATGATTTACATGCCACGCTCATGATGCGCTCGCGGCCGTTTCGCTCGCTTGATATACACCAAAATTGGTATTGCGCAACGTGACTGTATGACAAACATATATGACAGGTGGTAACTTGAAAATTATGATATGCATATCATTTACGGCATGATTTACATGCCACGCTCATTGTCCGATCGCGGCCGTTTCGCTAGACTTATATACACCAAAACTGGCATTGCGTGACGCGAATGTATGACGAACATAAATTACAGGTGGTAGCATGAAAACCATGACATGCATGTCATGTATGGCATGATTTACATGCCACGCTCATGGTGGACTTACGGCCATTTCGCTCGTTTGATATACACCAAAATTGGTATTGTGCGATGTGACTGTATGACGAACATAAATGACAGGTCCTTACATGCGAATTATGTTATGCGTGCCATGTACGGTATGATTTACATGACACTGTTATGGTGCGCTTCCGGCCGTTTAGATAACTGGATATATACCAAAATTGGTATGGCATGAGAGGAGTGCGTGATAAACATAAATGACCGGTCATGCAGTGTATACACCAGAATATACGTTTCATTGGCATGGTATATATCACATTGTGCATGCACGCGTGCATGGCAAACATGCGATATATGGTGAACTAGATGCCATGGCATGAATGATTTCATCTGACTCAAAAACAAAGCGATGTATGCAGCTCTTTGCTGGCTGCTTCGCATTACATCGATTCCCACAGTGCGTGGGATCTGCCGGATTTTTAAATCTTGTCACCGTCATTTGTCGATCATTTTCCTCCACATCCACATATACCTGAGCAGAATGGAAGGCCAGAGCAAGCTATCTCAGACCGGCCGTTCTGCCCTTGTGTAAATTAACCTCTCTCTCGCTCTCTAACCTTGTACGTGCTGCGTTTCCGCTTCATTGTGACTACAGACTAATGACCCACATTAGGGCCTCAATCTTCATAAAACCTGACAGCAAGTCTACGTCCAGTATTACATTTGTAACAAGCTTCTCAGGCCCACTTGTATTTTTGAATATTGATTACATTCGGCATTCTAATACGGCCAGAAACTACACTCAGCTACTTTCGAGGTACTTTTTTTTTTTTGTATCCCGAGATACGGCTGCTAGTAACGCTCAACTATACGCAGTTTTCGCTCCTTCGTAATAATAGGGAGTTTTCGAATGGGGGCCCGAAAGAAATAGCGTAGAGGCCACTGTGCATTCGCGAAACCCAAACAGCGTTTGGGTTTTGCGTTGGGGACGCTATTTCTCGAATTTAGCGTGAGCCCCAAAGCCTGCCCCAAAAGCTTTGTTTCAAACAAACATGACGGCACCCATTAAAGCGACGGCTCTTGTCCAAGACCTATAGTGGCCTAGAATAGGGGGAGTGTCCAAAGCACCGCAGACCCTATATTCGAAAATTCAGCTCCTGCTCGACCCAAAACGAGCACACGCAAACGGCTTTGGGACCCCCAACTTTTGGGGCCCCTATTCGAAAACTCCTCAATAATAATTGTTGGGGTTTTACGTCCCAAAACCACGATATGATCATGAGAGACGCCGTAGTGGAGGGCTCTGGAAATTTCGACGATCTGGTTCCGCTCCTTTGTTCGCACTGCCTACGACAACTAACGCCCACTGAAGTTCCTTGCAGGTCGCGATCGAGAGCTGCAATGCGCGTTTTCTGTGCGGGAAGCCAGTCGATAGCATTGTCACAATGCAGACAACTCGATACAACGGTGCACACACAGCAGGCGCTGTCTATATCCTACTCGGCTTATCAGTGGCATACTTGACATCGTTCCGTGTACAGCGCGCGTTTGCTGTGTCTTTTCAGTCAGGATGTACTGCACCGCACGAGCAAATAGTCCGGGTCACAGAACCGAGGTTTCGCTGTCACTCGGAGGTCAACTGTCACTGTGAGCGACAGTTATCCGGGCTAGACGCAAGGTTGAAGCACATTTTTTACGACCTGTGAGAGCTAGAACTGTACAGATGAATGAAAAAAAAAAAGAAATAGACGGAAAGAAAAAAAAAAGCGAATTGTCAGTAAGAGGTTCACATTTTATTCCTTATTTCTTTCTTCGGTGAACGGTTAGCGCACGCGCACGTACACACACACACGTACACACACACACACACACACACACACACACACACACCACACACACACACACACACACACACGTGTAACGGGGACAAGTGGTACTGGCCCGAAACTGCCACTTCTTCCGTATGTTGTAATACAAGTACCTGAGAGATAAAAAGGTATTTCGAAAGTACGCAACTAACACACATCACTATACGCAATTTAGGCCTACTAATAGCGAATATGCCTCTACTATAGCAGCGAATATGCCGCAAAATATTTCAAGCGGAAAAATTGCGATAAGTGAGGAGATATTTAGTAAGTCTGTTACTATAGGCGACACAATACATGACGTCCGCATGAAGGACGACCGAATCCCCAGAATGACTCTGTCTCCAATGTCCACGTGACGAGCTCCATCGACAGCAGAAGCATGTGCCGAGACGCCTGATTGGAAATCACAATAGCGCATACATACAAGGAACAAGACATCAATGCGAAGTGCGCATATTCCTTTTTATTACCCATTTTTTGTGACCGTTTACGACGGCGAGCGCTTTGTTCGGTCATGCACAATTGGGTGTGCTCTGTGCCAAGACCCAGCCCTCGACCTAAACTGCGCACTCGGATAAGACGCGCGAGACGAACCGGAACGCATTCGTCGGAACCGTCGTTACGATAGGAACTTCTCTAACCTTCTTCTAATCTGTCTGATCACAAATTGACCACTCTGGCAACACGTCTCCGCAAAGAAAGCTTAAAGTTCCAGCACGCCTTGAATTATCTTTGCCACTTAAAGCTTGAACTGATTTGTACGAACATATCTACTTTCCCTCAACAATTGAACGATGGAATGCATTGCCCGGAATTGTTCGCTCTTTGCCAATGACCGATTTTCTGTTTGTAATTAGCACGTGACCACGTCGAAACTCCTGTCATAGCCCACGATGGACTGTGGTACGTAGAAATAAATAAATAAATAACCCGGACGACATGTAAATGCGCTCGACAATTGAGTAAACAGACTACCGGTTGCAAGGCCTTCCAAACGCCCGTGTGACACTTTTGCCTTAAAGTGAAAACGGCGCAAAAAATGTTCCGCCACGGCTCCAAAGCCATGTGGCCGGATGACGCCGTATCGCATCTGGGAGCTCCCTCACGCATCCAGCCGACACACTGGACAGGGCGTGTATTCCAGGTCTAAGTGCACATAGCCAGAGCTGTGTCGGCGGCGTTCGACAAAGGGCAACAGAGAGCCGGCGGACAACCAATGCCAAAATAAAACACAGACACACAATACACAAGAACACAGAGTAAATGAACGCCTGGGACTGTGGGTATATACACACGTTCCTGCAGCGTGCCACCGCAGCGCAGCGAGACACTCCGCACCATTGTCTTTCAGAGGGTCGGGCGGGACGGGTTCAAAGCGTCAAGTGACGACCGAGCGGGAACGCGCCTATGTGGGGCACTGCACTCGGCGACAAGGGAGAGACATCGCAGATGCAATGCGAGGCACGAGAGGTGCATGTTGTAGACGTTTCCCGCGCGAGGGATGTTTGTCATTCCGCCCGGCCATTCAGCGCTCAAACGTCACGACAGGTGGCGGCCGAACGACATCTCCCGCTTTCGCACGAGAAGGTATACAGTGATGCTTTACGATTAGTTGTGTATGTTTGGTCGGCAACAGGCTGGAGTCACAGTGTAACACTGTCAAAATGGCGTGAGTCGAGGACCACGATATCGTCGCAAATCGAGTGAGCTGATGACTAGGCCAGTGATGGACTGGGTTAGTCGCCACGCAAGAAGCGCTGAAGTGATAGGCGTGACTCGGGAGTAACCATGGTTACAAATATAGATTTAGACAGTCTATAGGTAGTCTAAACCCATTTTTAGACAGTCTATAGACTGTCTACATACATTTTTGTACGGGCAGAGAAACAAAGAGTAAATAACTGAACGAGACCAAAGTCGCGCATGCGTTGCGGCTTCATTACCTATAGTATAGGATCTCAAACACGCAGCTCGGCCCGCGCATGACTGTCTATTTTTTAAAATTATTTTCTTAAGTATGTTCACGAGCTACACAGACGTGAATGGTTTCAAGCATTCCTGACGTGAGGCACTTCATGCGGCCACAATGCACTGAGACAACCGTGGAACAAAATCTCTATATTTCAGAATCGGCGCCCCGATTAAAGTTATTTTGGGGACCAGTATCGACATGTTTCTCGAATCTTGACGTCAAATCTCCTTGAGAAATGAACCATATATGAGATATGGGAAATGCCTTCTTTCAAATGGCAAATGCAGCTGTCATTTCGTTCAAGCTGCCCCTCCCCCCCCCCCCCCTCCTCCCTTTTCTCTCCGCTCTGCTGTAATCTTTCTTACAGTCCCGGCCCTTGCGGAAGTCTTAATTTCGCGAAGGCGGCCCGCTAGCTGAGGTGAGCTTCAGACCCTTGCCTTGTATACTGTCGCCTCCGCGAACACAAAGCCGCGTGAAGGGACACACAGGATTTTGTACCTGCCCCTAAAGGGAACGCTCGACAGTCACCACAGCCTACCGGAGGCAGGGCCTTCCTGCCACTACCCTGGAGCACCTCCTCTTCCCATCCCGTCCCCATCTACCAGCGCTCCGGAGTCTGGCGGATTTCCTCGAAGAGACGGGAATCGCGGCCTACCACTGAGACCGGGGCCCTTGCCACCCCTATCCTTGCTGCCGGCCTGCTGCTCTTCGTACTGATGACCTCTGTGCCTTAGCACCTCTAACCTTCTCTCCCTATCCACTGTCATCCCATCTCCCTATCCCGCAGGCGCTGCGCCGTGCTCCCGACCGGGCTGCAGAAATTAGGCGCCTTTTCCTCTTGAAACCACTACCACCACCACACAGGATGCACAACTATAAACGACTAAGGGACGTAACAGTGAGCGCAATAATAGTAAGCGCAATCATTGCGAACCGAGTTCCTTAGATAACAAAGGTTCCATGACGTCACCGCACAGCCGCTGGAGGTAGGCCGGCGTCCTCAGTTTGGCAACACGAAAACGGAATAATACTCTGGGGCGCTTTCCGCTTTTCCGTGAGCTCTTGGCTGTCAGCCAGGAGGCATGTGCGTGTGGTCGTACTCCTGCCACTTCTCTACGTGACGACTACAGGCTGGCGCCACAACAACGGAGAGTCGAACGAAGTGAAGCAATGCCACTTTTTGTGTACCGACAGTCACGTCTCTGCGGCGTCGAACACCTCGCTCTGAGAACGAACACACACACACACACACACACACACACACACACACACACACACACACACACACACCACACACACACACACACACACGCACGCACGCACGCACGCACAAACGCACGCACACACACACACACACACACACACACACACACACACACACGCGCGCGCGCGCGAGAGAGAGAGAGAGAGAGAGAGAGAAATAAAAGAGATCCTAAGCATGCTCTACGTTCTTGAGCTTTCATCCTACCAAATGATATAAGTGGTTGATGGGGACGGGCCAATAATGCATTGTCGAAGAAGAGAACCTGTTTTAGAAAAATGGTAGACGATTCAGAGTACTGCCCTGTGTACTCGGCGATGAGGAAACATGCGTCTAGTTCTTTCCCTTTTCTTTCTTTCCAGAAGAAAAATGAGGACGACTTAGAGTATGTCATACATCCTCTACTACGGGAGAACGGTAAGCTGCACCCCTAAAAAAATTCAACTCACTCAAAAGATGACCGTTTTAGAAGATACTGAGAAGGACTCATATCACATTTTGTATAGTATGGAAGAGCTGTACATACCTGTCCCCAAAACAGCAAATTAATTGGCACCTAGAAAGATACAAGCGACGCGATTTTTGAATACTAAGGACTATCGTGCGTTAAGGCAAGATGTAGACGACTTAGGGCGGCGACCTCTCGATATAATGAAATTACATTGGGCGCATAAGGCGCAAGAAAGCATATGTTCACGTTCTGCAACACACAGCTTCGGAGCGTGGGGCCATAGGTTCAAAACCTGTAGCACCGCCAAGAAAACGTACTTTGTTTTATGGGTTTATTCATTTATAGCGGTTCGTCTTACGTGACAGACGGACGGACACCACAGAATTTTCTCACCGAGTCGGCATAGAAATTCTCGCGCATTTTAAAAACGGGAAAGCCGGAACCATTGTCGTGCACTCTTCATTCATGAGATGAGACGCACGGATGAACTTGCATGGACGTTAACTCAGCGTGCTTGTTAAATGCAGCGGCAGGGTTCAGTCATGGCAGCTGAAACGGCATGCAGGCAGGTGCACACAAGACCACAGAGGCGACTGTAGTCTTCAGAGATTTAGATAAAGCAACGCATAAGATATACGGTACAACGCAAAGGACACGCGACTGAGTTACTTGCCAGCAACGTATTCCAGCCCTACATGACTGCCAAGGTGAGGCAGAAATCGCCTGATAATTTGCCCCAGTAGCATACTTGACGCCCATTACACTTCACGTTGGTTACGCATGACGTATACCCAACGAAACACAGTACGCACCGACAGACGCTAAAACATTGAGCACTTGACGCACCCGCATATCCTTTTACACGTTCTCTGTTTACTCCCTTGTCAAACGCAGCCCCCATGAACTCGATCAGCAGTCTGTGCTGAGTAGTGTTGCAGATCGCATTAAAAATCTCCCATTTAAAGTGATATGTAGAGCTTAACGAGAAGCTACAGACATTGCATAATAACGCATAGATGGCCAGGTTGGTTTGGGTTCGCAATTATGATAAGGTAGCGCTACGCAGCGAATACACAATTAACATTCCTTGTGTATTTGTTGTCAAGCGCTGCTTTATAATTATGAAGCTAGATAATGAATTGAAAATGTTTATTTGCCATCTTGTATGGTTACAAAAATACAGATGGGGGGATTGTCGAATAAAAGCTGTCCTCGAACAGCTTGACG
The DNA here is from genome assembly GCF_013339695.2 of Rhipicephalus sanguineus. NCBI lineage: Eukaryota > Metazoa > Arthropoda > Arachnida > Ixodida > Ixodidae > Rhipicephalus > Rhipicephalus sanguineus. Next base: position 82,454,588 of record NC_051180.1, read on the forward strand.
AGTCTACAACCCTTTCATTTGGCAGGGAGGCGGTATCACATATGTACATTTATATACACACACACACACACACACACACACACACACACACACACACACACACACACACATTATATATATATATATATATATATATATATATATATATATATATATATATATATATATATATATATATATATAATATATATATATATATAGGAGCACACTTATACTTCAGCATGTTTGCATTCGCACTTTCGTCTTAGTGTCAACGAAATCAAACGGGTGCTATCGGCGTCAAATCAAACCCGAACACCGGCAAGCCTTCGCAGTGGCATAGTGCGCGCCGTCCAGTTATCACCATGGACTGGCGCGCATATATGCGCAGTGCTGCGGAACCGGATGCGCGCGCCTGTCAATGGTGATGACTGGAGGGCGCGCACTATACAACTGCGAATGCTTGCCGCTGTTCGGGTTTCATTTGACGCCGATAGTACACATTACAACAAGATACTATATAGAAACCGCATACATCCGTTTTAGTTCTTTGGGAGAGGCCGTGAAAAGATCAAACTGTACCGAATTACAATAATTTAACAGTGTGGGTATTTTGTGAGTGAAGGCTTTGTCTTCGTAGCTCGAACGTGGTGTTGGCGCTAACCAATCCTCGAAGTGTCTGGTACCGTAATTTGCAGCTTTTCTTTGAAGTTGGGCGAGATTAAGCAGGTTGCTATATTATAGCCCGGATGTTATAGCTTATGAAGGTTATATGATATCCCTCAAGTGCCAATCTGTTCGTCACATTCGGAGCGCGGGAACACAGCGTATACTAGCGGTCATTGCAATAATAATAATATCTGGGGTTTAACGTCCCAAAACCACGATATGATTATGGGAGACGCCGTAGTGGAGGGCTCCGGAAATTTCGACCACCTGGTGTTCTTTAACGTGAACCTAAATCTAAGTACACGGGCCTCAAACATTTTCGCCTCCATCGAAAATGCAGCCGCCGCGGCTGGGATTCGATCCCGCGACCTTCAGGTCAGCAGTCGAGCGCCATAACCACAAGACCACCGTGGCGGGGCTAGCGGTCATTGCCGTCTCTTGTACAACGAAACAAAGGTGTCGGCTTCCCTCGGCCCAGCGTCGGCCCACACGGGAGATACCGTCTATGCGGGCTGGGCTCAGTGTACAAAGCGCGTCACCGCTACCGCTCCGGTCACGGAAAGAAGTCAGTCGCCCCGCATAAGGGCCGTATCGATCGCCATCGGGCTGCTCCGACGAAGTGATCACCGTTCGTGATCCGTTCGCGACACTATAGCCGAGGGTATAGGTTTTATACCCACCTGCAGCAAGCGCTCAGCCACACAGCGCAATTAGGGAGACGTCCGGGCGATCGAAGAACGCGAGGGCGGACAAGCCGATCCTGCGATGCCGAGCGGGTCTCTCTAATCGAACATCGTTGGGGCGGGGGCCGCGATCATCGGCCCGACATCGCAAGGTCAGTCACTGCATCGCGTGCGGTGTATTACATGCCTCGGCAGTACGGCACCGCTGCTTGCGATGAGACACGAAAACGCGAGGTATACACATACCGTCCCATACACGTTAACTATATACGGATGACTTCGTCGTTCCGCGCAGACGTTAATAGTTACGCTCTTCTACAGTGACTTATGCTGGCTGCCAATAACAGCACAAGTTCACGGTTGTTGACCTTGAGCCTGACATTGCATGGACTCGTCAGTGAGGATAACGAGATACAGGAAAGAGAGGACCCCTACAAAAACTGAGTTATACGCGTATACAAATAATCCACGCTGTTCATTGTGAAGTGTACATGTATAAGCTGTCTATACACAGAAACAACCTCTATAAATTTACTGTTTTTCAAATGAAGACCATTTGCCGGCTGTTCGGTAATTGTCAGCATATATGGACCACAACGGAGCAAAAGAAATGGGTATTTTGACGAGCTTTATAAGCAGCTGCATGTACATCTTTTAGAAAGTCAAATTAACGAGTCTACAGAACACAGCAGTCAAACAAGATGTGATAGTAGATCTACAGGCTCCCTCAATTGGTATACATCCATCTTTGCTTATACCTATTCTACCAGCTTGTTTCTTCCGCACGGATAAATGGCTCGCTCTCCCCGACAGGGTCACTTTTTCCAGGTGGCTCAGCGGCGTTCTGCTGCTTAGAGCAAGGTCGCCGGTTCGATACTCGGGCTGCGGGTCGGGTGCATGAACACGTTCATCCATTTATGCGCCCGATCAACAGCCACGCATGCGGTCAGAGCTAATCCAGGTACCGTCACAAACGCGTCCCCCATAATTCATGTGTGCGTGCAGCTTCTGAGAAGTTAAGCCCCACGATTTATTTCATCTCTGAGAGGCTCATTAAGCGATGACATCCAGCACACACTTTCCCAGTAGTCCAGCTATATATATATATATAAGCTAGGCAATCATTACTAGTCCGATTCTCCAATTAAACAAACTACGCAAGCGTCCTCATAGTACAATCTAAGGAAAACAGAGTCCTTTGACTCTTTTTTGCGAGTTCTGGCTTTCCACGTATATGACTCTCTTTAAAGAGACACGCGAACTCTCTCTCTCTTGAGAGAATTACACTCTCGTCTGAGAGCTGTGGGACCCAAAAGAGTAACACATACTCTTTTTTTTTTCTTTTCTTTTTTCTTATAGAGTGTACACGAAATATGCTTTGCTCCAGCTCCTTCAGACTGCACACCGAACTCAATCATGCTTCAGTAGTGCAGCAACCAAGACACAGGAGTGTGCTAACACAGATCACAGCGCAACGCGTTCCATACTGGTTCTGCCTCTCCCCACCACGCCCTTCTCGCACTTCCAATATCGCCACCACAATAAATCAACAGCCCAAACGGAACGATATCGCCACAACAATCGATACCGGTTTCGGAAACCCCCTCCCATGCCTTGCCTCCAACTCGCGCGTCAATATCGCTTGAACAATCAGTCTTGACGGATCACTCGCGAAGGCGTCGCACTCTGCACAGTTACCCGCAACCGTGCGAGGCCCAGGCGAGACCCAGGTGGCATGAACTTGAAAGGTTTTTCCCACTCCCTCGTACTAAAACATGTGAGCCTTGAACTCCACAAAAACGCTGCGACAGGTTACCTCTTTCAGCACGTAAACGGTGCGTTCAAGCGAAAGGAGTGCCCGTGAACCTCTCACATGCCAGCCCGCGGTATCGTTCCATCAGTGGTTTATACGAAGCCAAGTGATCCCGATCGTACCTCGAGCATCGCACCGTGTTAATCAAAGCCGATCTGCTATATAAGAATGAATATGTTGAGAGCATATGCGCTGTGCTAACGGCCCACCGCTTCACGATACCTATACAGTGTTTGCCAGCTGACAAAGGTCGTGGGCAAAGATGGAACAGAAAGGCCGCACGCATGTCACGAACGGTTTCCAGTGTGACAAAATTTGCCAGCAATCCAGGGTTCACAGACAGCGGTTTCCCGAAGCTTTTCGTTGCCTAAGCAGTATCTGCATATGTTCGTCTTTGCTAGCACAAGGTCCCAACATCGCGGTTGTGGCTGGAACTTACTTACTAGCAGCTCTGGCGTAAAAGCGATCTTTCGAATACGTAAAGTGCACGTTTACCGATGCCCTACTTATACTTTACCTATGCCCTATTAACTTTACCGCTGCCCTATTTATATACTGTAGGAATTTATTGGACTTCGTCTTTCTCATCTATAAATAGCCATCATCAGTCATTCGCTCGGGCGTCTTCTTCGTCGGCGCCATCTTGCTTTTCGTGCAATAAAGCGTCGGCTGAACCGTACTATTTCAAGTGGTGGAGGTGGTGGGTATCCCGGCGCGCACAAAGCGCGGCGGGACACCGGAACGACACGTGACAGGGAAGTGACGACATTTGAATGAAGGCGCGCCGAAGCAGAATCTGGTCAGAAAAATCGGCAAGCATTCTGAAATACACAAGTAGACAGCTTAATGTTTGCGTGCGATGGGTGATGCTTATCTGTTTTTTTTTTTCTTCTGTTTTTCTCGAACTATAAATAGGCGCGAAAAACTATTTCGCCTGTCTGCAAGAAGAAGCGCCGCAGTTGCTGCCTCCGAGTTTTAAGCTACCCAGACAAAGAAAAGGTTGATATTGCGGTTTTCTTGCGCACAGTTCGAATGAAACTGATAACCACGAAACAATACGCGCAAAAGTAACGCGATGCGTGGGGACAAGTGAGATGACTTGCAGCTTTTCACGAAAACATACGGCCGCGGTGCGCCTTCATTTGAATTTCACCTCTCCCTTGTGACGGGTATTGGCCTCGAGGCCCACCACTGGAAACGCCGGCGCCACCGTCGGCGTGACGTGCTTGGCAGGATCACGTAGTCTCAGCGGCCGCGTCGGCTGCTTGTGGCGCACTGCCGCGTGCTTTGAAAACGAGTTTCAAGTCCCACATGCCCTGCGGTCTGTTCAAATTCGCAAGTTTTCTCTCATTTTCCGCTCAATTGAAACCATTGTAGTAGAGTGGCTGCCTCCGAAGGCGACGAACATGGGGCCCTACCGCTCGGTGCCACAGTGCCGCGCTTACGCAAAGGAGCCCAGTGTCAGCCTGCACTGGTAACCGCGGGACGAGAAACGGCGTGAAGCGTGGGTTGTAAAGCTAAGAACCGGCAAGTAGCCATCCGCTACGAGTCTCGTGTGCAACAAGCACTTCCGCGAAGAAGACTTTTGTTACTGCGTCGGGCCTGCGATGTTCGGTGAGTAGCAGACAGCGCGCACTGAGACGATGGCTCGCGCGCGCTTCCCGCCCGCAAATGATGCTTATCTGCCACAGGATGGTAAAAGCGCTACCTTTTACCACGTGCGATGCCATCTCAGAACCCTCCAATGCGACCTTTTGATCGTCGGCCCCGTGCTCAGCGTCCACAAAATCGGCTGCAGATGCGCAAGTTATTGTTTAGATACGTTGAATTAAAAAACGCACAGGGTCCCTTCTGCATTCGTTAAAGATGACTAGAAGGCGAAAGCCATCTTCTTCTTGTCAGTCGATGTACTGATTCTCCCGCGCCCCCCTCGTTCTGCACCTAACGCGGTTTTGCACGGCCTCCGTGACCGATCACGGAGGCAATGCAAAGTGACCATGACGTGTGAATACGTCATCATGTGACGTCATAATGACGCTACATATTTTGGTGATCTGTGACGTGATGATGACGTCATATGGTGACACCATCACGTGACGATTTTTTGCATCACTCGTGTTGACGCCGCCGACGCAGGACGCCGACGGGCAACCTTCCCATTTGATGAGGCATGCATTGCTTTATAAGCTACATAAATTTTGCATTGCCTCCGTGATCGGCTCACCGATGATCGGCCCACCGGCCAACCCCATGTATTTTCCTGGAGCCTCATTTAATTACGTGGGAAAGACGCCTACCTGTTGGCGTTAGACACGACACTGCTGCCAAAATTTCTGGGGTACACGCCAAATAATTACTATCTTGTTTTGCGGCTGCTGGTTGCTGCAATACCTTCTATTTTATTCACAGCTATTTCAAGTTCATGTGGGTCCTAGTTCACAGCCGACGTTTGCAGAACAAGTCCGGCAAACGTCACTGTATTTTCTTTCTTTTCCTAGGCGTCGCATGCTACTACATGCTCGGTCTCGTAGACTGGTTCTCATTCCACCAGCAATCTCGAAGTGGTGAAGCTTTGGTCTCTGAATTTGTTGATGACAGAGAGCGGCAAGTTCACTGGAATGCAAACGGAACGATAATTAAGGAGCATTAAAAAAGGCGTCGCATTTGCTCACGTTCTGTGTGAGCACCAAACGAAACGAATGCGCTGAATAAAGAAACAGAAGCAGCGGCATTTGCCCGCTGAGAAGACCGATCCGTACGCAGTGCGAGACAACTTGTCAAATGACATTAAAACGTACCCGAATTTAGACCGAAAAAGAAAAAAAAAACACTGAATTGTCGGGACGGCAGATCACAAAGTTGCCATGCGCACTGAAGCCGCAGTTGTAAGGAAATTGTTTTTGAACTGCTCTGATAGCGTCCGCGCAACAGTAGTTGTTTGTTTACTCACAAATTATCATATTTTCTCATATCTCACATATTTTCTCATATTTCTCATATCTCACAAATTCTCTGAACGCGCTCGTAGCAAAAGCGAAACCATCAATACGAACATACATGCAGACGCTCGTATACATGCAGAGGCACCGTCAGTCGTCGCGAACCCGTGCGATCGCTGGCTTGAGGCTTCTTTCTGTTATGCTCCGTTTGGTTATACAGGCAGCCTACTGTAACGAGATATTCCACATAGTTTGCACTCAGCGAGTGACTACCTTTCACGCAAGAAGCCGGTTCAGGGGTCTCCAACGCGGTGACAGCGTGAAACGGGTGCTCGGTTTTCTGCAAAGAGACAGCGACTGTAGACTATCTTGTGCTTTCAGTTCGTCGAAAATGATTATTTTGACAGTAAAGAACACAGTTCATTTCGAAAGTACTTACAGAAATGCCCTGCAGGGCTTCCGCGAGGTGTTTTTGTAGAGCGCCGACAGCAAAACCTATGGGGAGCGCGCCGGCGGTATCCTGCCTAGCACGCAGGCGCGTCCGATAGAGGGCGACTCCGTAACTCCTCGAGGCCAGATGATAAATATCTCGAACTACGTGCAACTGTTGTGGTTTCTAAAAAATGGGTATGCCCTAAATTGGCACGCACTACAACTTTGTTATGTAAATACCTGCCCTCAAGTCAATAATTACAAAGTTAAATGACGAGTTTTTGTTAATTAGTAGCGACAATGTCATTTTAACTGCGGCAAAGTATTTCCGCCTCGACGTGGAGTTCGTGTGCGAAAACGACAGGAGGCTTACTGTCATAGGATTTTTATTAAAAACCTGTATTGGCTTTAAAAAAAGCACCCTGCATATGCGTTCCATGACAACATCGGTTCATGAATATATGCTATTACGCCTGCGATTTTCCAACTTCTTTATATGACCCGGAGAGAAGGTACGTCATTGTGCCCGATCATTTGAAGACATAATTGCCTGCGCCCACACCAATTGGCAGACACGTCCGGCTTTTACTCCACACAACCACGAGAGCGGCGCCACCGTCACATTTGCGGAAGCTACGAAGGACGTGCGTAGCGTTCTTTCCTCGGACAAAAAAAAAAAAGAAAAGATAATTTAAAAGGTCCATTAGCTCGCCGATATACGTGGCCCGTCTCACAATGCTCGACGGGAACGCACACAAAACGCCGTATAGGCCGAGTGGAAAACGTGCTCAGAGCCCGGGGCGATTCTTCGTTGTTGCTTCATCGCCTCTGGCGTGCATGGGCTAGGCATATGCCTGGCGAAATGGTGCGTGTTGCGAACAAAACAACTATATGGGCACGTGCTCATGAGGCCACACGGTCAACAGCAGCAACGCAAGTAGCGAAGACGCTGCCCGCGAGGAGAGCATCAAAGAACGGCCACGAACAAAGACCAGCGCTCGCGCACGCACAAACACACACACACGAGCAGACACCACACACACACACGGTGGCCGCTTTCCGTTTCCTCGTTCGTGAAAGCGCATTCACTCGAAAGCGATTGCGAGCGCACTAAATCTTTCGCCCCAAACTTGCGAGCGTGTGCTTCACTTTCGCCGCGACCTTTGACCTCGGAGTATAACGCTTATCCCCGCGGTCATCGCGCGCGCTTCCTTCTCGCACGCGCTATGGAAATGAACGGGGCGGATGAACGTGATCGCTGGCGCACGCTCGCACTTCTGTGTTATGCAGCGCGTGATTTACAACGGCGGCGGACTACCGCGTGCAGTGTGAATTGCAGGCAGCATGCAAAACCTGCACGTTCCGTTTAATGTCGCGCAATTAGCCCCTCCCGGGCACGTTTCGCGCTGCGCACAGCGAAGAAGCGGTATGTCTCGAGCGAAAGTTGCTGCTGCGAAACTTTATGACTGTGGATGTACCAGAGTCCAAGGGACGCACGCGTACTATAAGCACACATGCAAGCATAAGCAAACGGTAGCTTGTAAACACCGCTTAACTTATTTTGCGTCGCACGGTGCTAAGTGAATACCAACGTTTGACACAGAAACAGGAATCCGCCCTACATAACCGTCAGAAGAAAAAAGAAAATGAGAGAAAGAAAGTGTAAGCAATGAGCACCAAACAAGCTAGGAAAGCAGGGCAGCAACATTGTGAGCTTGAACAATATATTTCACCCTCCGCGGTGTTCTAGTGGTTATGGTGCTTGACTGCTGACCCGAAGGTCGCGGGATGGAATCCCGATCGCGGCGGCCGCATTTTCGATGGAGGCAAAATGCGAGAGGCCCGTGTGCTTCTTTCCGGGGCCCTCCACTACAGCGTCTCTGATAATCATATCGTGGTTTCTGGAAGTAAAACCCACCAACTATTATTGTTATTATTATTGAACGCTATTTCCCCAACTGCTGAGTATACAGTTTCAACCATACACCAGCCTCTGCCAGCACCAGACCCTGCTGCGCCCCCTGCAACACGGTGGCAATTAACATCCGCATTCGCAACGTAGCTCACAGACGAGATCGGTGCGCGAGAAAAAGGGTGCCAAGCAAACCGTGACAATTGTCATTAGCGAGAAACGGAAATTGGCCGCCCGGCAGGTGAGATCACTCAGGATTCACCTTTAGGCGCCACTTCAGCTGAACACGCCTATTCGGTGTGTCAGCGTAGGCACACCTATTCGGTGTGCCTGCGTATAGACCTGCTTATCCGACAGCAGGCACGCGCGCACGCTGGTTGCAATTAAAGCGGCGTCGACGGCCGCGACTCCGACCAAGGCACACATGTCCCCTTCACGTATAATCGGCGGTGTCCCTGCCGTACGTGACAGGACGCGGAGCTGCTGTAGACACAACAACACAAGGAGATCGGAGGTCGATCGCCGTCGCGCACTCGGCGGCTCTGCACGGACAGCGTGAGTGCCACGTCGCGTATATGCGACCTTGCGCAAGGTCATGCAACAAAACGCATTGGATATGAGCCGGCATTCCGAGGGACAAGGCGGTTTCAGCGTGCAATCTTCGCCACCCGACAATAAGGAGGGGAGACAAGGGGTCACGTGGCTTCATAACGGAACCGGTTCAGCACACAGCACAGGGTATATACCGTGGCGCCAGCATATAGTAGAGGCCGGGCGCACGCGATCATAGAAGGGCGCACCCTTATCGAAAATGACCACATTCGCGAGATGGCGCTCCACCTTAAACACACACACACACACACACACACACACACACACACACACACACCCACACACACACACACACACACACACACACACACACACACAAGAAAAACGACGGCAGCTCCGAGACAGGTAAGTGGACACAGCTTCGGAACGATCTGCGGAAATGTCGAATCGAAAGTTCCGATCAGAAACCTAGAATATCCATTCGATTACCCGATACTTCAACACGTCTGAGCAAATACGAAGAAAACATCGAAGAAAATTACGCCGGCCGTTCCACCTCTTTCGCGTAAAACGAAGCGGTAGATGTGCAGACTGCCCCACTTAGGAAATATCCTTGATAAGCAGAATCTTGGTTTAGGCTAGTTGGTGAAGATTCGTATTTCAAGCATATTACTAGACATGTTATTTATATCATGTGTCTCGCAATGTGTTTTAACATCATTCTCTTGTTTAGAAGAAACAAGTCGGAAGTTGACGCCCGTCCTGTTCATTGTGCCCCTTTGTGTCCGTATTTAGCTCGCGCCGAAAAGTTTTCTTGAAATATGGATCTTTGATAACCAACGGAAATAAGTGACTCTTGAAGCGTCAACGGTCGGATGAATGCATAATTATATACGTACATACGTTCGACCGACAACGGGCATGTTAACATTGGCACTGCTTTTAATCCTTGCAATCGATAACATAAAAACTATTTCACTTTTAGCCATTAAACTAGTCAGAAATTTCGCGTATCATATCTCCAAGTCCTATAAAAATCAAATATACTATTTGAATTATATCGAAAGTTGCTCTATTCGTTAGCCGATCATGACGTTTAACAGCTGCTGTAGCTTTTACACATAAGACTTTTGCCTCCGCGCTTTTTTTAATTGCTATATTTATTTTCTATACGGTGATGTGACCGAGGAGGGGTTGAGGCTGCCACCCAGGTGCCGGCGAGGAAGGACTCTTGCGACGCTTCACACGTACAAAAAGAAAACCTGTTTAATTTACATATTTACAGGAGGTTTAAGAACCAAGGCGTAGAGACACGCCTTTACATCACAAGGGCCCAGAGCGAGACGAGAGGGCGAGCGAAGGCCAGTGAGTCCCCAGCGCACACCCGACGCGCTCCTTTTATCTCGGTCCGAGCACGCGCTAGACGCTGACTGCGTATAACAGACCCGCCGATGCGCGTTCCTCGCAGCGCACCAGGTGATTTCCCGCGTTCCTGTGGAACGCGGACAGCATATGGCAGGTACGCCGATGAGCGTCCCTTGCAGGCCGGGTCTTTGTCTTGCCGGTTATGTCAACGGGGATATCACAGCCAGGAACACGTATGGCATTTTTCGCGCCAAACTCCTCATCCGCCTTTGTCACTTGGTCAGTGGAGGTGGCCGACGTGCGAAAGGCCGCTCCGCACATCGGTTCAAAACTCCTATCTCCTGTCTACTCCATCCATCTGTTCCCTTACTCCCTTCCTTGTGACGCCGAACCATACTCACTTACGGTCTGCAAAAGATATCGCCACCTTTCTTTTCGTAAAAATAACCAATCCCCCCCCCCCCTCTCTCCACACAGACACAGACAGACAGACACACACAACAACACACACACACCTCACGTTAATGAGACTGTTATGAAATAAATAAAACGTCATGCACTAATGCGCGGATTGCGGCTGGACATTTGATGGACATAAGCAACTATGTAACTTATGGTGAATGAATGAAATTATTTAAACAAGAATTTCAGGACAATTAAAAATGTTTGGCTGGCATGCTGGGCGCCAGAAAAGGGGAAACTGGAGGAGAACTCATGTCAAGCTGCCAGAGTGATGATGGTGCTGATCGTAGCATTATGAGGATAATAATAGTCCCGACACTATCCATCACGACAACGATATGACAAGCAACGCGTTACAGGGCCAGCACAAAAGACGGCGTCGACCGTCTATACAACTGAATTCCTCGTGGTTCTGTCGGTAATTACTATTTACTAAGGTGTGACGTAGCCGAACAAGGTTAAGAAAACGAACAGAACAATGGTACCGCCGCTTATAACGGTCCCTTCCGAACGGGTCATCGTGTTGCGTATACAAGAGAGGGACGGTGTTGCGCATACAATGAGACTTAAACGCCGTAACAATTTCTTCCGCAAGTGAGGCGCATCCGCCGAAGTGACGAGCAGTGGACCATGAAGCGAATACATTTACCAGGATTGCCAACAATGCAATTAAACGGCGACCGCCAGCCCGCAATTAATACTCCGGCAGTAACGTCGATCGACACCACGCAGTACCCGTATGGATGTATACGTGTGCATACCAGCGCCCACAACAGCCATGCATATAACCTTAACCACGTATAAACCGACAAGGCTCGAAAGGCCCCGACAATAACCTCCATGTGGGTCACACAACGCAGGCGGCGGGGGAAAGGCGCGCAGCAGCTATTCTGAAACTAACAAGACCCGACCCCCCCCCCCCCCCCCCCAAAAAAAAAAACAACAGCACATGCAAGAGCTCAGGGACTCGTGTTTGGTGCCGAGATCAGCTTCAGGCGGCTAAACACGCAAGAGCCAAGCGAACGAGGGCAAAAGAATGAAACATCGGAGCACGCGAGAGTCACGGACGCACAAAAGACGTAAAGACCGTAAACTAAAAGAGTGTATAAGGGTTAATATAGTCAAGGGTACAACGCGCACGTATATAAACGGGAAAAAAAAAAAATCTCGCGGAGGGCGCGCTGCGCAGCGATTTGAATGGGACGTGCATTTGCATGCGCGCGCGTGCCGTAGCTGTCCTTTTCTATGCTAGAACGGCGCATTCGAAAGCACGTTCCTCAGCAGTAGTAGTATAGCAGCAGCAGCAGCAGCAGTAGTAGCAGCGACACAGTGCTGTGAAAGTGAGCCGAAGTGAGCGCGCCGCGCGCCTATTGGCATCGCAGGCGAAGATTGCACGCAAAGTACGCGCGCAAACGTGGACGAGCCGCCTCCAGAACGAAAGTCCCTAAATTTAGACTCTCGCATAGCACTACACGCACGCGAAGCTTTCTCTCTCTCTTCTCTTTCTCTCCAATGCAATCGCGTGCGCACATGATGGCACAAGCGCGCAGCTACATAGACGAACGGGGTTGCACCTCCCGAGACCCCGCGGGTCGGACGAAGGGAATTGGTGCCAGCCGCTAACGCTGTTCGTGGCGCACGTTAATGACCTCACCGCCATTAACGTTCCGAAGATAGCAGGCAGTTAGCGCGCGCAATTCCCAATGCTGTGACGTAACCTGCCGGCTATATACAGTGAGGTGCATAACCGCGCCACGAACGGCGGTGGCTCAGTGGCTATATATATGGCACGCGAAGTTCTGTCGCGAAACACGAAGTCGCGGGTTCGCTTCGCGGCCGCGTTCTGGTGAGGCCAAAACGAGAGGCTGTATGCCGCGCATATGTGCGCACAAGTGATGCCAAGCTGGCCTGGAATCGGACGGTATGACTGGAGAAGAATATAATTAACTGAAGAAGCTTATACTACATCGAATACAATAGTATGTAATAGCAATCAGACAGCCTGACATAAACTAGAACAAGTGTAAATAAATTAAAAAAAAAGTAACACGATATACCAATACCTTTCTGTGAGGTTCATCTGAAACGTCCTCACTTCACATATTCGGTTGCTTAATTCTGTGTAGCCGATATCTCCGTAGTCTACATCGACTTTCTGTTGACGACTCCCTTCTACAATGCTCTAACAGCTCAAGACTATTCACTCAATGTACGTTCCTGTCCAATTCTGTTGAATCTGTTCCCTGTACAGTATCATGCTTAAAGGACCCCTGACACCGAATTTGGAAACTCGAGATGCTTGTGTTGTTTGATAGTCCTGCATACGGGGGCACTTCTGACCGATTATGAGTGACGAGCGTTGCCTTTAAGGTATTTTAATTTCGTTTTAAAGTAAGTCTGAGTGCTCATCTGAATTTTGAACTCCTATCAACATAACCACTAGTATGACGTAGACGTAGGCCCCTTGTGACGTTGCAGAGGTAAAGCAAGTGTTGTCGACGTCACAGGCAGAAATATGCGCGGTGCACTGTGATATATTGCGAAACATGTTTGCTCTTTGCTCCTCTCACCTTCTTCTTCGGTACGGGTCGGCAGGCAGCGTGAGCTCTCCGTGTGTGTGTTCTCCGACTGGCAGTTCAACAAGTGCGTGGCTGACGTCACCCAATACTGAGCGCACATGATCACGCGTGCCCCGAGGCGCGACCGCCGCGGCGCGGCGCTAGTTTGTTATCCTCTTTCGGCGCGCGTTTTGAACCTACACTAAAAATGACCATAATTAACGCTGCTAGGAATAATTAGACATCACGTTGGAGCATTTACGGTGTCATTCCGTGGTTACAAGACATAGACCTACTTATTACAACATAAATGTCACAAACAAAAAATCGGCTGTCAGGGGCCCTTTAAATGCTTATTCAGGCATCACTGCTTGCTTATCCGGGACTCGCAAGTGATCCTAATTAATCCTGAGCTGCACACATACACGTATACTACAATAACTATTATATCACGTGACATGTTTCAAGTGTTTACCACGTCAAACACCACAGTATCTTTTAAACGAAAGATGCCGCTTTCCAGTTATCTGTTTGCGTTAATGATGGGCCAAACATTAAGCATTAGAAAGTAATGTAACGTTCAACGGTACTTCTTATATAGGCGTTTTGTTATAATTGTAATACCTACGGATCGGTACTGGTGCCTATAGGATCCACGGAATGTAGTATGACGTCACAATCGCAATTGCGGTTGCCGCACGCAAGGGCGGCCACCCGAAACGCGCGTATAGCACGCCTGCTTACATTTTAATTTATTATTACCTACGTCATCATTCCTAGCCTTGGGGATACAAGCAACCAGCGAAATTTGGCTCTATGTCTTCCATGACGGCACCTTTAAGCAAACCGACTTCTATTTTATTTTTACAAAGCTTTTTTAGTGGCATCTTGTATCGATGTTCGTTAACGTTTGGTGCTTCGTTTATTTCCTTTTTTTTACTTTATAAACTGCAAGTGCACCGTAAAACCAGGGCTGATAGGTACTCGCGTACTATTCGAAAATAAATTAATCGAATCGAACTTAATTAAATCATATTACGGCCCGATAATGTTCACGATGCCAGGTGCGGCAGTTACAGACAATTTTAGTTTAAAAGCTTCGCTTCCAAAGCGTGATTACTTTGGTAACGCCAGACAGCGTCTGGTAGTGTCTCCGTAACTTCTAAAATATGTGCCAACACTTGTATAACATAATTATGCTCCCGTGGGAGAACGCTAATTGACCTAAACTCGATAGAAGCGATTCAATAGTGCACGCACCTCATTCGGGATTAACTGTCAGTGTCAGCAAATTAAGTCGAGCTTTACAGCTCGCATTATAGACGCGTCTTAATTAGACAATATACAACTGTTCTCTTTCTTCTCTCTCTTGTTTTTGATAGCCGAGCAAGAGCACCCGACACTTTCCAGATGCATGGACCGTACCTCTACTATAACATATTTTGTTGCTTTCTCCGTGGAAATATGGTCAAATCAAATTAAGCTCGAACTATATCGAGTAGTTAATAAAGAGTGGATGTACGGGGGCAGAGCTTGAAGGCGCGATGAAAGGGTGAATTATAAACCTGCTTCAAGCTGTACATGCATTCCTGAAGGTCGCTGCTGGCACTACTCATCTCTGCTGTGATTTCATAATAATAATAATAATAATAATAATAATAATAATAATAATAATAATAATAATAATAATAATAATAATAGTAATAATAATAATAATAATAATAATAATAATAATAATAATTGTTGGCTTTAATATTAGACAACCTACAAAAAATAAAACTGCGAAATAGCAGGCAAGTGAAAAGCAGTTCACGAAAACCAGAGATTACGCTTTGAACGTGTGCATGCTTCTGTCGCTGTAACTGCTTCACAGAGCTGTAAATAACAAAGAAATCAAGACCGTCAATTCCCCCCATTTATGCCACTCTCTGCAGCATCTTTACTGTGTGTTAAACTCAGGCTAATAATGCTAAGGTGAACACGTTTAGAGAAACATGCTGTTTTCACGCATTCTTCACGTGAACGTACAAACGACGTTCAAAAATTGATATTCGATAAACTGGGAAAAAAAAGAAAGTAAAAAAAAAAGAAACAGTCAGGTGCGATATGTCCTTGCGGAAAACTTTTCTGAGCGAACTTTTTCATTTGCTTATTCAGTTTGCAACGGAGTATGACTCGTCGTAGAGGACTTTTAATCCAGAATGGACACGAGAGCGATATAGAAGAGAGAGAGATAAAGAAAAAGAAAGTTAACCTTTTAAAATATTTCGTAATGATATCCATCCAAGTTGTAACATACTAATCAAAGCTATAGTCACACGAAACAGCTTTTGCATTTTTTATTTCTCCATCCTGCTTTTCCATGACGTTATAAAGGGACGGCCAGGCAGGCACGTGCTCAACACCTGGTATAACCGCAATACGTGACGTAATCTAATAGACGTGGACAACGGAAAAGACTGCACATCTACCAACGGTTTAAGTGCAATCGAAGCAACGATCTAGCACGTGAACGCAAGCGCCACTTCTGTTTCTGTTTTTTTTTTTTGTGTAAAAAGGCAAAGTAGTTTCCAGGAAACGAGTCATCGAAGAAGACGATTGCACAACTAATCCCCACCGAGTACCTTATACCTGGCATTGGCACGCGGTTTACCAGCTAACTAGCATGCGGAGACGTACCGAAATGCGTAGTAAAACGCGCGGTGCGCCTCTCCGTACACCGTTGCGTTCGTTGAAGTATACCGCAATCGAGCTATATAAGCGTCACGGTCGACGACTATCTTTCTATGTCTTTTTTTTTACGCCGTCTTGTATCGATGTTTCTGCCACGGCGGCCGCATTTCAATGGGGGTGAAATGCAAAAAACACCCGTGTGCTTTTTCACACGCCGCGGTGGACCATAGTTATATTTGACCCGAAGGTCGCGGGATCGAACCCCGGTCGCGGCGGCAGCATTTCGATGGAGGCGAAATGCAACCGAACCGTGTGCTTTGATTTAGGTGCACGCTAAAGAACCGATAGGTGGTCTAAAATTAGTGCGGGGTCTCCCACTACGGCGTGCCTCATAATCATATCGCGCTTTTGGCACGTAAAAACGTAGCAGTTATAATTTACGCCTGGTGCCTCGCTACCTTTTTTTTTTATTTCCGTGAATTTACAAGAGCACCGTTACCAAGGCCAAAAACTGCACAGGATCACCTTCAAAATAAATTAATCGAACCGAGTCGAATGTAGCCTTGCTCGACACACTCTGCGGACTTTCTTTTCGACATGTACGGCCAACTTCCACGGACTTTCGTTTTTCCCGTGGCCTCCGCGATTAGCTCCGGCAGTGCGCCGGCGCGCTGCCGTAGCTAATCGCGAAGGCCACGGTTTTTCCGTACGTAAATGCTTACAAATGCACGAAAGCGTGCAATCTGCAAAGATGAAAGATTCGGGAATTGAATTGAATTGAACACAACTTTATTCGGTTCTGCTGAACGCGACGGGAGCCACAATTTCAACAAGGGTCAGCCTTAACCTTACACGAAAATTATTCGTCTTCTTGCGCAGAGAAAATACGGAGAAAGTTCGGAGCCAGCAGAGTTACCGTTTATAAATAGACTCAGTGTTTGCCCTTTAACTATACAAGGCGACCAGCTTATTATAGATTTGGAGCTAAACGGAGAGGACGGACACTCCGCAAATACGGCCACTGTCTTCCATATAGTTCATTTCATCTTTTGTCGTGAAGCGCTATCATCTGGATATGGGGGCCGCTTACAGGCAACAAAGCACCACTCAACAGGAGGAAGTTGGCAGCGTATACGATAGTGTACCAACCGGTGCCACACACACACAATGACAACACAGCAGCTGCAACGCCGCATCACATCACGAGGAAACAGGGGGAAATAAGGGTTATCGCGAAGCTCGCGAACAACACGGAACTGCAAGAAAATTTCATAAAAAGAAAAACTACGCGAAATATTGCTCACGGCAGCGACAAACAGGGGAGGATAAAAGGAACGAAAAACATCGAATACCTGTG
Organism: Rhipicephalus sanguineus; assembly: GCF_013339695.2. Taxonomy (NCBI): domain Eukaryota; kingdom Metazoa; phylum Arthropoda; class Arachnida; order Ixodida; family Ixodidae; genus Rhipicephalus; species Rhipicephalus sanguineus. The sequence continues at coordinate 82,471,982 of NC_051180.1, forward strand.
TCTTGTTTAAAAAAAAAAAAAAGAACAAAAGTCTGTCATAAAAATGCGCACGGAAGGCCCCTTTAAGGCATCACAACACGACTAAAATAATAGACGTGTACTCCCTCCTGCTTATTGATTCTTTTTAACCCACTGTTCGAACACACACACACACGAACACACGCACACAGACACACAGCGAAAAGCTTGCGCCCCTTACGCTCCATAGCCGCAAGCGAGAGTCCATCCATATACAAAAGAAAGCACCATAAACTCTCGAGATCGCGAAAGGCGTTCGGCTCAAAGAAGGAACGCTGTTCGCGAAAACAGGGCCAAACTCCTTCCATACAAGGAAGCAATGGGACGGAGACAAGCCTCGACAAAAGAAGAGGAGGACGCAGACAAAAGGGAGCGCCACCCGTCGCATGCCAATGGAGTCATCTATCTCAGAGGCTGCCGCTGCGCACTTGACTAACTGCCCGCGAGTCCAGCGTTGTACGGCAGCGGCAGAAAAAAAAAAAAAAAAAAAAACCTACTCGGGAGGACAGCGCCGGCCAAGAGAGTGAAAAAAGAAAGCAACTTCGCTAGCGTGCGGCAATTAGCAGGAGCGACGCGTCGCGGGGGATCGAGGTATACATGGGAACGATGTCTCTGTAGAGATAACGATTTCTTCAGCGATAACCGAATCGATTAAACTCTAGAGAGCGGTGGCTGTTCGAGTTTTGCGGCGTCAGCGTTCCACCACAGAAGGCAACAACTGAGCCAACCGACATTTTTAGACGGCTCCTTAACTTTCAACGTCGGAATTTATAACCTTAAGATCTAAACCTTTTCGATTGCGCGCCACAGATGGGTATCCTTTGGTGCCGATGTTGGAGAAGCTGAGATTGGGTATTTGAGAGCAATTTATGGATACAGCGAAGCACAGAAGACTGCTAAATGCTGGAAGTGATAGCACAGCTATATTTAAAAAAAAAAGCGATAAGGGTACTCTTTACATTATGCCGCCGTGACCTAGGAGAGAGGCAGCAAATAAGAAACGACGCTGCTTTTTCGTGGTTAGGCCAAATGAATTTCCACGGTACCGACGTAAAATACCACGTTGCGCACGACACGCTTGCACGACATCACGTGCTTTGACAAATAATATCGTACCAGACCAGCGCCGTGCGAGACGCAATGACGTGTGCCGCATAGCAAGTGGACGATGAAGAGCCGTGGCGTATACGCAAAGCACACAATTGGCAAAACATGCGCGTAAAGGAAAGGCTGTTTTATAAAAGTGTAGCACTTTGAAAACTCTACCCCCCCCACGCACCGAGTCACATTTTCACCGGCGAAGCGTACCGGTAAAATTAACTGTTAAGCACGTACACAGCTCTGGCGCTTCACAAACGCGCTCTAAATTTCGTATGCGATTCGCCTCTTGCCAACTGTACAGCGGCTACCTTCGTTTACACGTTCGAGGTTTCGGCCGGAAATGTCGGCGCAACAAATTACACATTCCAGTGTATCTGCCCGCAACGGGCTGACCTTGCGTATAGAGCGACGTCACTGAGATTCAATTAGTGCGCTTTGATACATTGATACGCTGCGTAGAGATAAACATGCTCTGTTTGTGACACTGCGTTCTGTGTATAGCATCAAAGAAAAAGAAAACAAAGCGAGGGCTGCAGTAGGAGGGAACCACTATTACAGGCGAATCGTGGGCCCCCTTTACCAACAACACACAGCGCATGCATTAGCGCATGTAGGACTGGAAGAATAAGCCATAGCAGAGTTTTTCACGAGGCCGACCTACTTAAAGAAAGAAAGAAAGAAAGAAAGAAAGAAAGAAAGAAAGAAAGAAAGAAAGAAAGAAAGAAAGAAAGAAAGAAAGAAAGAAAGAAAGAAAGAAAGAAAGAAAGAAAGAAAGGGAAGATTAATAGGACCTGATAAAGTTGAGTTCAATTCAATTCAAGATTAATTCTTGACTCGCCGACTAAGCAAGCACAATTTGCAGGAACATTTACATATATGGTGATCCTCAGTCTACACCCAGAAAAAAAACAAAAGTAAAAGAAAAACCTTCCAGATGATAAATTCGGATAGTACGATCCATTCCGAGCATCACCACAATTAAGACGAGGACAAGAAGAAAATAGCAAAAGAACACAGGATACGTGCCGTCTCAGCAGCTGTCCTAGGTCTTTCCTGCATGTCCTTGCCTTTAAGACGGCGCTGCCCGCATATAAACGCTTTACAAGCTTCTCAGCATAGCCGCAGCCAGAGGTGGCTGCGTGAGGCCTGCCCATGCAGGGATAACCCGTGTTGCCTTGAACAAGGATAGCACGCGCTTGCCGAGACGCGTTCGAGCCGGGGCTTCCCCGCCTCGCGACCTCGGCCTGAACAAACCCAAGGCTGCGGGTCCAAAAACAAGCGTGCCCGAAGTCGCGCTCCATGCGTTGCTGCAGGGTTCGCGTGCGCGCGACCGGCCGTCGGCAGTGTCACGCACGCACGCATGTGCCTCTGGGGCCCGCCCACAGTGCAAGCCGTCCAGGACAGGAGGCGCCACGATGATCCAGCTACTTCCATACGCTGCGTGGCGCTACGCAGTCTGACGCTGGTACAGTACTCACTTATTGAAACACGACATCGTTTTTTGTTTGCTTGTTGGTTTATTTGTTAGTAAAACGACTGCTATGAGCAACTGATGGTGATAACCGCGTCATATCGCTAAAATCTGGTCGCTAAAGGTAATGTTGCCTCTGATCTGTCATATCGGCGTAGTTCTCGAATTAGAACTACGCCGATATGACATGAACTATAGACGCTGGAAACGAAAGTGCACGCATTACCTATAGCCCAAAATTTTTGCGTTAAAATTCGTGACTACGGTAAATGTGCTACTATTTAGAGAGTTCCAGGTTAGAATGCCCCCTAGCGTTAGGGAACGCGAACTTGCGGGTGCACGAAGGAACGGTGCATACAATGAAGCATACGGCCGACGCTTGTGTGCCTTATTCTAAACCTATCTGATATCTGCAGGCCATCTGCCGCAGTGACATTATGGGGAAATTTTTGAAAGAGGAAATTCAACGATGAAAGACAATGTCGGCTAGGGGGCTTGGTAGTCGGGAGGGCAACTGGAAAGCGCACAAAATCTGTAAAAGAAATCGTTCAAAAAAATTAAATAAAGGGGAAACGTCAGCGACCGCTAGGTCCTTGCGTGCGCGAAGTCAGGACCGGTCATCCATAAGGAGGTCTTCAAGCGGTCCTGTACTTCTTTGGGGACACAGGGCTGGAGTCCCGGTTGTAAAGACCTCCCTCCACGTCATGGGTTATATGGACACCGCTGCGTCCTCCTTGTGCCTTCTTCACTTCTCATCATTTTCGTCATCATTCCCCCGTCCCCTACAGACGAAGAACAGTGCTCCCAACAAGAGCTACATAAATAATGTATTTTTCTAGAACATAGCAGCTGTGTGTTCGTTGAACAGAGCAGGGCAGCTGTGTACTCGTCAAGATCAAGTGCGGCCCGACCATAGCAACTGAGTATTTCATCAGCTTGACTGTCTAGTTATACAGCCCTGTTCCAAAACCCAGAACGTATCTGTCAATAGCATTATTATTATTATTATTATTATTATTATTATTATTATTATTATTATTATTATTATTATTATTATTATTATTATTATTATTTACAGCCTTTCGTATACTGCGTAAGATAACCACACTACTCCACGAAATTGTTCCAGTCATTTCCTCCCTCATTTGCCTTTCCAGCTTACCTATGGTTTGGTTGCATTCTAAACGTTCTTAATCATCAGTGCTTTTTCTTATGTTCCTTGCGTTCTGTTATGGAACTACATTAATATCCCCTGTTGTAATCACGCGTTATTTTATATTTTTCGTTTTCTTGTAGTTATTTTCACTAGTAAAAAGTGTAATTATTTTGTTTATTTTTTTTAGCTTTATGCCTACTTTAGTACTAAGACATTACGTTGTTCGTGAGCGTCTTAAACGATTGGTTGATCGATTCTAAATTTCTGCGGTACACTGTACACATTTTCTTCGCGACAACCTGCTTAGCCAACCGTGCATGGGCCCCGCCATGGTGGTCTAGTGGTTATGGCGCTCGACTGCTGATCCGAAGGTCGCGGGGTCGAATCCCGGCTGCGGCGGCTGCATTTTCGATGGAGGCGAAAATGTTTGAGGCCCGTGTACTTAGATTTTAGGTGCACGTAAAAGAACCTCAGGTAGTCGAAATTTGCGGTGCCCTCCACAACAGCGTCTCTCATAATCATATCGTGGTTTTGCGACGTTAAACCCCAGATATTAATATAACCGTGCCTGAACCGGCAAGCCCAATTGACGGGGAAGCTGTACGTTGATATGAGCGTCTTTCTTTATCATTTCGGGTAAACATAATAAACAAACCGTCAGTAGAGTGTACTAGAACAGGGGAGTGCTCGGAACGGCCGCAGCACCAACGTACAGAAAGTGAAGCCCAAACAGGGTCAATCCACCTGCAGCGCTGCGATCGGTAGTCTGCAATGTGTCGTCGTTTAAGAGTTGCGCGCGGCCCCGGCAAAGTAGTGAATGCCCGCTTCCCACTAAAAAGACCCGGCTTCGAATCGCAGTTGTAGATGGTGAGTTTTTATTCTTAGTGTCACCCTTTATAGCTATGTTGGTTTTTTTTTTACTTTCTTTCTTAAACCTAGCTTCTATTGCTACGTATTGCTACGAAAAGTAACGTAAAATGTGAAATCTTGTTTCGAGTCTCGTCTTCGCGAAAATCTCGGAGGCCATACTGCACGTTTTTGTTCAATTCCGGGTGGTGGCGCTGCAAATAACTGCGCTCGCTCTCAAATTTCGTCTATTTTACTTCACATTTTGCGTTACTTTTTGAACCAACACGTCGCAACTTCAGCTAGTTTTAAGAAACAAAGGAAAACCAATACAGCTACAAAAGGTGACGCTAAGAATAAAAAAGCCGGCAGATCCCACGCATTGTGGGAATCGATGTAATGCGAAGCAGCCAGCAAAGAGCTGCATACATCGTCTTGTATGTCATTGAGGAAAATGCGTGTCATGGTTTTCACGTTAACTCCTATTATTTATGTTCGTCACACAGTAACGTCGCGCAATACCAACTTCGGGGTAGATCAAGCTAGCGAAACGGCCGCCAGCGCACCATGAGCGTGGCATGCAAATCATGCTGTACATGACATGCGTGTCATGATTTTCATGTTATGACTTGTCATTTAAGTTTGTCATACAGTCATGTTGCGCCATACCAATTTTGGTGCTCATTCGATTAACCAAGCGACCAGGAGAGCACAAAGTCGTAGGCGGACAGACAGACAGACAGACAGACAGACAGACAGACAGACAGACAGACAGACAGACAGACAGACAGACAGACAGACAGACAGACAGACAGACAGACAGACAGACAGACAGACTAGATAGATAGATAGATAGATAGATAGATAGATAGATAGATAGATAGATAGATAGATAGATAGATAGATAGATAGATAGATAGATAGATAGATAGATAGATAGATAGATAGATAGATAGATAGATAGATAGATAGATAGATAGATAGATAGATAGATAGATACGCTCAAAGTCGCAGAAGTTCGCTAAGAAATGCTTCGCATTTAAAACCCACCATCTGCAGCTGCGATTCGAACCCGGGCCTTTTGAGTGCGAAGCGGGCATTCTACCCCTGCACCATTTCGGCGGAGCCGCGCGCATCTCTTAAACGACGACATATTGCAGACTACCGATCGCAGCGCTGCAAGCGGATTGACCCTGTTTGGGCTTCACTTTTCGAAGCTCGTTCCGGGCACGCCCCTGTTCTAGTACACTCTACCGTCAGTTTAGTGCACCTTTTTTTCAACGGATGCGCAATAATTTTGCCGGAACACGGAAATAAAATGGACAAATTTCGCACTCTTGTTCCCCAAACAACATTGGGGGTGAAGAGCAGATGCAGCACGGCACTGCATAGCGACACAGAACCGACAGCTATATGCACAGCTGTTCGGCGACAGCGTGCGCGTCTTTTTCTTTTTTTTTTTTCTTCTCGAAAACGGAAACGTATACTCTTAACGGCCTCGTCTGCGCTGCTGCCCCGGCTAAAAAGGGCCTTACAATACAGGCTCTAGTTTACATGGGCTTCAGTTTGCCCTTCTCTAGTTACAAAGGCCATGAACTTTGAACTTCACTTCGTATCCATGCGAGGTACAGATGACAGAGGCGCAGGTAAAAAGCCACAAATCGGCTTGAATGTATATGTGTCCCTCATTGGCAATATATGTATGATTACAACAGATAAATACATTATGAGCGGTTGAAACTGTGTGAGAGTAACCAATGCATCATGAAACAAAAGAAAGCAATCCCTTGCCTGTGTGTGTCTGCACTACAGAATAAATAAGAATTATTATAATTATCCCCAGGTTAGCATTGCATAGCAAGTCACACATACTGAGAATCGCGAACCCTCGTGAAAACCTGCCTGTACTAGCCTTTTTTTTTCCTTGCGGACAACAGCCCGCGCGGGCTTCGTTGCTCGATTCCGCAAAGCGACCCCGTACGCACCTATGTAGCAACCCTCCCCTAGCTTTTTTTTTTTTCTCACTGCCAACAGCACGGAATAGAGCTTGCCTCTGGTTTCCCCCGAATAAACGTTTTCAAAAACACGACCACCGAACCCATAAATAGCGTGAACGCATGTGCGTGCGCACAGCACAGCGGTCGGTGTCATCGTCCTCAAGGATGAGAAAACTGTCCGTCGCTTCTCCCTCTCGCTCTGTCTCCATTCTGCTCTCACTTCTTATCTCGCGTACAAAGTTCGCGTAACGCAGGCGGACATTAGGATGGAACAGATTTTGGCTTCTGCTCTCTAGAGTCCCGCTAAAACAAAGCTACGAGCCTAACATATTTAGTTGTCAATAAATATTGTAATCTTTCTCTTCTTGCAGTATCTGCACGAAACAGGGCGCCATGCTTATATCTAGCTGAAGTGATGCACCATGTGATGCTAGCAAACCCAAGAGTTTGCAGAATATGGAAACCTGCCTAAGCGTTTACAAGTAACAGTACCTGTTCGCGCAGTGTACGCTGCCCTGTGTGCGCATGCACCACTTTCATACGCGTTCTCTCCTCCTCCTCATCTGACGTCTGTGTAAGCTATAGCAAACCAAGGCGTGACGTAGTTATCGAGAAAGAGGGGTGGGGATGAGGGAGGATCTTTCTATTGAAAAGCAGTTAAGCTAGCGCGTTACTTGCATGCGTTACTACATGCGTTACCTACATGCGTCACTTTGTAGAATATGGAAACCTGCCTAAGCGTTTACATACCACGCTGAAATTTGTCTTTTGCTCTCTCACTGTCTCTCCCCCCTACACACACGCGCGCGCACGCTCAAGTAACGTTAATATAATGGACTACCGCTGTTTTGTTGTTCCTTATTTCTCTGAATATGCGACAAGCAGCATTTCACATGTCTGTGAAAGAATGACTGCAGTACCCGAGCCAAATAACTGAGTTAAGTTACTTTTTAATCTGCGACTTATACGTGAGGGGAGGGACTGGAAGAGAGCGGATACGCGTTCACGATGCAACGGGGAAGGGGGGCCTCGTTCGCTTCCGGAAACCCCAACCATAATCGAGGGGCATGTTTAATACAACGGCTTCGTCGAACGTCGCGGTACGAAGCCGAAGCCAATCCGAGCGGAGGAAGAAAGAATGTCGGTCAGCAACCTCGAGCCCCGGCGCGCTAATCGCGTATACGGCCGCGGAATTAGCGGGCAAGGCTGGCGACACAAATACGACGCGAAGCCGCGGGTGACGCCATCGAGAAGACACGCCGCGCGAGGCAACGCCGCCCGGCCGGCCGAACTGTATACGAAGAGGTGGAGCGAAGGCGGCGGGCCGACGTGCCTGAGTCAGCTCGTTGTCCTGCTCTTGCGTGCACTTTGCACAACGGACGCCAGGAGCGAGAAATATCCCGGAAGGCAGATCAAGGAATTTCAAGCATCCAGACGTGGCAACGGTACGCCAACAATGTAGAAAGCTGGGCATTCAGAAGTGGCAACAATGCGCAGACAGCGTAGAAAGCTGGGCGAGTTGGTACACGGATACGTCTTCTACAAACTACGGGGTAAGACGGGACACGAGAAAAGAAGTGGAACAGACAAGAGTGGACTTACAACTGTGGTCATTGAAAACACGTAACCAATAACTTACAGACAGTGCGTGCGTGCGTGCGTGTGTGTGCGTGCGTGTGTGTGTGTGTCTTTTCATATGTAAATAAAGGAAAGAAGAACTGTGCACATACAGCTCGCGACAATAGTGCCATGGATAGCAGTTAATGAACCCCCCTTTCACTCACTCACTCACTCACTCACTCACTCACTCACTCACTCACTCACTCACTCACTCACTCACTCACTCACTCACTCACTCACTCACTCACTCACTCACTCACTCACTCACTCACTCACTCACTCACTCACTCACTCACTCACTCACTCACTCACTCACTCACTCACTCACTCACTCACTCACTCACTCACTCAACACACAAAGGTCCAAGAGAACCAGTAGCACAGAGGAAGCTGCGAGATTGAAGTGACGACTAGCCGTTGAACACGGACTATAGCTGGAGCCAAAGCTTCCGACTATTCATCACACACATACATGAGGACTAATGCTTAGCGAACTGAAGTTACTCTTCCAGTACTCATTTGAGCTACCTGACAATTATGATAAAATGCATTAAATATTAAAAATTAGTCTATGTTTCGTGGAAATATTAATTGGTAGTGTATAATAAATTCATTTCGGACAATAGTTTACATATATCGACAAATCTCACGATTGTCTACTCGTCGCAGGTACGCAGACAACGAACAGCCAAGACACGAATACAGCGACCCTCATCTCAAAAATGTATCCACAGATTTCTCGGCGAACACACTGGAACAAGACGCCCAACAACAGCTTGCTCTGTGTGCTCTTTGGCAGTGTCGCGCTCTTCTTCTAGTGGTACAACAAATCCACGAACAACTAGTATACGGATGGAAACAAAACGGTAGCTCCGATTTATGCCCACCCTTATTGTGCACATGTTCACGAAGGGTGCCCGTAAAGTAATGCAATAAAGGCAGATCGATGCCTCGCGGAACGACTACAATTGTTGTCGTGAAGTGCAGACATGAACAAAAGATATAAAGACAGGCTGATAATTGCGTCCGGAAGATGCACAGAAAGATAAGGGGAATCTGCCAGAAAGATAAGGAGAATCGTAAGGGAGAAGCCGTAACAGGAAAAGAGATAAAAACACAAAAGGAGGAGGGGACGAGAAAGCAACAAAAAAAAAAAGAAGGTGAAGTTTAAGTCGCACGAAGCCCAATAGCAAAATGATGCACGAAAATATAACAAAGAAACGCGCCAATAAAAGAAGGCAACAAAATGAAGGAAGAAAAAAAAACCGACAAAGTCCGAGGACTCCTCTCCAGACTCTTGAGTTTCTGACAGCACTAAAGAAAGAAAGGAACAAGCCTATCGACAACCGTGCTTATGCATGCTCAAAATATCATGAGATGTATATGTACGTACACACACTCAGGGAAAACATTCTGCCAACGAAACAAGATCTGACCCCACACGCAAATTGCACTACTTCATGCAATTTTTTTTCTTCAAAGACAAGAGGAATAACGCATTCATCGAGGCAAATGTCCTTATCGCTCGCTATTTGGAAAGGCGCGTGATCAGATTAACACCACTTCACCGACATGTTGCGTGCCTTTCGGTGAGCTCAACTAGCGCCGCTGCTAACAGTTCATCGCTGTTTAACGTACTGGTATAGTCGAAGGACATCGCCGTTTAATTGACGCAATCAAGGACATAATCCAGAGCGCTGAGACACGAACGCTATAGACAAAGGACAGACGGGCGGGCGCTGCTGGCTGTCCTGTTCGGATGCGTGTGACACGGACAGCTGCTGCCGTATATACCAAGTCAAGTGCGTCCTCGCGCTGTCTCTGAAATCGTTAGCCATTCACTAACGACGCCGTCATTACCAACCTACTGATTAGTTTGACAGTGCCGTCAGCTTGCGCTGTGCCACAGCTGCTCGGAACGCGGAGCGAAGGCTCTTCTGGCCTTCTGCGAAGCATGCACAAAGCTATAGGACCCCTTCACTATAACTGGATCGGTAAATGTGAGCGCATGACGGTTGCGGCTGCACTTTCCGTGTACATAATTTCATGTTTAAAACTACACACCGGCAAATAAGCGTACGCAAATATTGGCCATGTTAACACCTTCAGGTTTCAATCTCCTGAGTAACAGTTCCCGCTTTGATTAGACAAAGCGAGACTCTAAAATGAACCGAGATACTCATTAATGATCGGTCTTTTACAGAAGAAAACGTCTTGGTATCCTGGCACTAAACGATAACCGGCCCAAAAACCCCTCCTGCAATACCCTAAGGCGACTAATTTAAATTCCCGGCTGTATAAATATGTTGATTTATGCTTGTGAGTCGCCTGAGATACTGCCTTCTCTTGTTCCCTCTTTTACTAGAAACTTGTCCTCCCCACGTGTAGGGTAGCAAACCGGACAATGTCTAGTTAACCTTCCTGCAGTTTCTTCATTCCCTTTCTCTCTCTCTCTTTCACACAGACACACACACACACACACACACACACACACACACACACACACACACACACACACACACACACACACACACACACACACACACACACACACACACACACACACACACACACACTTATACTGCCCCTTGGGGTAGAGCCGCGGGTTTGACTCCCAGCCACCGCTGCCGCACCACTTCGAAGAAAGGCGGAATGCTCAAACACACGTGTACCGAGCTCCGAATACAATTTAAAGGTTGCCGGGTCGTCAAACCCCTCCGGAGCTCTTTGCTAAGGCGTCTCGGGCGTCCCCTGTGCTGCACCGGGACCGGAAAATCCCGTCAATTAATCGACCAAGGAAAACAAAGAAATGAGTATCTTGCGACGCAGCACCATTCCCTCACTTTCCCGCTCCGCTCGACGGACTTGCTGCCAAAACAGCAAGCCGGCTTTTTAGTGATGCCGCGCGAATAAATGAACAGGATTCGGTCATAAGAATGAATCAGTCACGCTTTGCACTGCGTGTCTGCTATATAGCTCAGTCTGCTGACATACGCGATCAAACTTCGGAGGCCTTTGGAGCAATTAATAAAGACGATGATGATATTAAGAATATTGGTACTTAACCCTCTAAGGGGATTAGCCAAGGACCGGGCGGACATAAATGATTACACGGATTCAAATGGCACTTTTTCTTTTCCCATTCTGTTTCCTCTGAAGGATCTATATAGACAAAATACCGGTCCTGCTCGCCCAGCGTTCTTTTCTGGCCCTATATTAAAAAATTTTTAAAATCAAGCTTCATCTTTCATATTCAGTGAGGCAAATATACGCGCCCTCTCGCCGATTTGCCCCACGAAGTGCTACACGAGCGACTTATTCGACACAAATGCCTCAGAAGCGACAAAGGCGATATACCGCAGGCGCCGTGTTTCTGCAAAGCCACCGATAGGTTTCGCTAACATTAAGGATATGTTTAGTTCTCTGCATTTTAATGTTACGATGCTGCCGTCGACCACAGGTACCGTGTCGCGGCTTATATTGAATCCGACTGTACATAGAGGAGGCGGGGGATGTGTGCCGTGGTTTCAAGGTTCTACTCCATCGCTGGTGCGAGCTACGGTTGACTATAGGTGCATAATAAGTGTTGGGGTTTATAACGTCCCAAAACTACGATATGATTACGAGAGAAGCCGTAGTGGAGGGCTCCGGAAATTTCGACCACCTGGGGTTCTTTAACGTGCGCCTAAATCGAAGTACACGGGCCTCGAGAATTTTCGCCTCCAGCGAAAATGCGGTCGGGATTCGATCCTGCGACCTGCGGGTCAGCAGTCGAGCACCATAACCCTGCACTAGACCACTGTGTCGGGTGACTATATAGGTGCACAGGAACAAGAACTATAGACTAATTTTGTGTGCCTTGATTTACCGCTCTGGTAGAAATCTGCAAGTCACGTTCAATCCTAACTCGAACACTTACTCGACGTTCCCTTTCGTAACTCTGCGAAGTTGAACGCAGTGCTCCAAGCGTTCGTCGCCAATCAATTCTGAGCAGCCTCTGAAGGAAAAAGAAAACCTGGCCGAGGCACAATCAGGAGGCGGCATCAAGCAAACAGCGCGTCGCCTTGTCTGAAAAAAAAAAAAAAAAAGAAAGAAAGAAAGCAAAGGAAAAAAAAAGAAGAAACCGCCAAGCGCGGTACCAGCTGCCCTTATCGCCAAACTTACGAGCACTGTTCGATCCTCTGCGTGTAACACAAGAAAGGAAGAAAGAAAAAAAAAGGTTGCCCTGTAAAGGCCGCAACAAGTCCTGCATAACCGCCAACGGCCGCCACGGCAACACCCGATGACGTCACGGTAGCCCCGGTTACGCACAAGATGGGACCAGCTAATCCAGTAGCCGCGCAGTCCTAAGTACGTAATCTGCACGAATCTTTCCGCAATGCCTCTGGTCCACCCTTATTTCGTATACAGAGCCACGCCGGTTCCTTCCATCTGTCGGTCTTTCCTTTTCTCTCTTTCTATAGCCTGCGTGGCGGCAAAACGGCGGTCGATCAACAGCAGAGGTTGCGGTGGGCGACCATCTTTTCCCCGTTAATTTGCCTCGGTGTATAAGTACATAGGGGCCAACCTTCCGCGAAAGACGCACCGCGTGCTCTGTTCTGTGAACACGCACCTATATAGCCTAGTTGATCTGGGGAGTCCTGCATTGGCGCGAATCGATTGCCACGCATGATCTTCCTCAAAGGCTATGCGTCATCCGCTCGCCTTCAAGAGCACCGGGTCGCTCTTACATTTCAAACGACAGGACGGCCTATACGTGGCTGAGATGGAGTGTGTACATGTGCGTGTGCCTTTTAGCTTCACCAGTGAGAGCAGCGCACAGAACGACCGGATTATATCTAAAGAGGGTAGGTGCGGGCAATGACATCGTGTTATTGCGGTGTCTCAGTCACACGTATGCGCATGGGCGAGCACGTGATGAAATTCCCTCGCTATTTCATCATTCGAAACATAGCCCATTAATCATTTAGCGATCAGTATTTGAGGCCCTGCTAACCAATGGCGACGCGAGAGTTCTGAGAAATAGATGAAAAAAACAAACAGGAAAAAAAAAAAGATTCCGCGAGCACTGTTGCCAGCATACGCCAACCCGAACCCTATTCGAAGCCTATGTATACGTCCAGGGCCGCAGGGCACGCACAACTCAGATAACGGTGGAGTCGCATCGACTACCCCGAAGGCTTCTTAATAGAGGTCTTTACTCGTTCATTTGCAGGCGCACTATTGAAGCGGGGTTTTAGAAATAAAGATAAACAAAATGCCGGCACAAGTAAGAGACAGAGTTCAAGGCGAAAACTGCAAGTTCAAGATCGGATTTTATCGAGCGGCGATAAATAAGTTGGCTGCCGCGCTGTAGTGCGGTGTGGATGGGCAGGAATTGTAGGAAAAGGGGGGGGGGGGGGGCTATAGGATGTGAAGGACTTATAAGTACTGATGAATGCAATGCGGTGGCGAAACGGTGGCGGCAGTGTCACCGCTTAGCAGCGGTCTACGGGGCTTACCGTCGAATCACGTCAAAACAAAATAAATCGAAGCGTATACTGAAGGTAGCTCACCTGTGCTCGAGTAACAATTAAAAAAAGATCAACGAAGATTCTTCGGTCGGTTCGTGGAATGTGCAACTGAGACCCACATCGCCACTTTAAGAACGTTCGTCCGCAAGTACGGGGGTTTGTACAGTGCACTCGATAGAACTGTTTTAATTACACCCGCGGCGGAGCGTTGACCACACGAATCCACGCATGCGGGACAGCGGTTCGCAACCTTCGCTTTATGTATACCGGCAACTGCGAGGGCACTGGAGATGCAATTCTTCAGTCGAAAGATAAACCCTATTCTTGATACTCTTGCGAAGTACAGACAGCCGTTTCTGCAACTACGAACAAACGTGTTCAGACTGCAGCGAACCGCCAGTTAAATCGGTACGAAGGAGAATTGGGCGATTCTACGGATAACGACGAAAAGCTCTATTTCATGACAACCTACAGACAAGCAAGCCAAGGAAAATATAGGGGACGCTATCGTAGCAATTATGATATAAACGTGAAGAATTCCCCTTCTGTCGTTCCTTTGCTGTCGTTCGGCCCTATTTTATGGCACCTATGGCAAGCTTGCTGGCAGATCATAAGTCATTACATTGCATGTATACGGGGCATGCTGCGCGCACAGTGGCAGCTGGTAGTGGCCAGAAAAAAAGTTCTAGGCACAGCTGCATGGAATCAAGCTCACGACCCGATGCTCAGTATAGCCGTATAGGCACTAATTCATCGTGGCTGATAGATGGCGACGTTCAATGGCTGCAACGAACTTACCATCTAAGATGAGGAGAGAACGGCTCGCCACCCTTACCGCCACGAATACCAAATTATGTGAGCGTGTTAAATTGCTAGATAACTAAATTATAGTACCGAGATTTGGCGGCTGTTCTAACAGAGCACAGCCAACATCAGCCGGCATTAGACAACCCAACAAGTCAGTACTATTCATCACATATAGTCAACAGTTGCCAGCAGTTAGCGAACTTTAATCGGTGCTTGTTGCATATACCCGAGTAAATACGGTAAAAGAAGGCCTCCACTCGAGATATGTTGAACTTGGTCAGAAATTATCATCGACATTCTGGAATGTAGACATCACGTCATACGGTCACAGAAACTAGGCGAAAGACGCAGGTCTTCGAGATGACGTAAATACGCGGCGAGACCGATCCTCACGATGTGTATACATAGCGCGATCCGTGTAAGCTGCATCTCCGGTGCCAAATCCATCGCAAGGCACACCGGGAGAGCAACGGTTCCAGCCATGCTGCGCGCGGGTCAGTGCGTGCGACGCGAAGCGCTCAACGCGGAGGCGCATCGGCGGCGCGCCTTCGTGCACGCACGCAGCAATGCAATGCACGCGCAGCCAGCTATCACGCAGCATGCAGCCGACGCGTCCCCGACCTTGAGCTAAGCACGCGTACAGCACACACACCTTGGCGGCCAGATCCTTCCTCGTTCCCGCAACGCCACGCACGTCCGTGTCACGGACACAACACTCTGAACGCCGGTGGTCATCAGACAGCCTCGCAGTCGTTCGGTCGGCACGGAGCTGCTGCAACGCATGCCGTGCAGCTGACGGCTGTGCGGAAGCGTCCGGGGAAGCAAGCACGCTGCGTTTGGCCGGCCTATATGAGAGAGGTAACCTGTCAGTTCTAAACGATGTAGACAGGAGCAAAAGGGGTGATCTATGCTGCAGCTTCAAAAACGAGTCAAGCGTGCATGCACTCGTCGTGTGCACTGCAGGTTAAGAACATGAGGGCCAGCAGGACGTGTGTACGCGTATTGTAGAGACAAGCACGGAGGAGACCAAAGCGTGCGTTTTTCGCCCGCGATATTGACCCCCTCACTCGTTGGTGTATCGCGGCCTCTATATCAATAAAAAAGAAAGAAAAGAAAAAGAGCACGAGCGATCTCAAGCGCAGCGGCGCTTTTGGGTGCGGGAGGAGGTAGTTGGCCGACACTTCATTAGAAATACTGTTGCGTATACAGACCATTTTATGGATAAGTTTCGGTGCCTCCATACTGGGCTGCAGCCTTGCCGTTTTGTATATTTAACAACACTATCAGTACTACGGTAAACGCATAGGCATGAAAACGGTTGGGTTGGCGCACTTGTTGTTTCATGACCATAATAATTCACGTCGCAATATACAGAAATAACAAAACATTCGTTTAAACCCAAGGTAGCGGCGGCCATGTGTAGCCTATAGGCAGTTTTAAAATAGGGTTTGTAGCGTTAGTGTTGCTTCGATACGATACGCTATTTTCACAACTTGACGTGCGACCTAAGAGGTCAGCGTATATATGAGGCATGCACAGTGGTGACAAACGCTAACGCAAAGCTTTGTGTACGCTATTGTAAAACTGCCTTACATCCGATAATCCATGCATGCAAGAGGACCATGCTTTCGCCGTTAATTAACGTGGGATGGACCTTTAGTTGTGCCTTTCCAGATTCTGACAAATGCTACAAAGATGGCCATAGACGCCCTGCCGATACCAACCGAAAACAAAGCACTAGGGAACACCGCGACCATTATTCCCGATATCAATTGTAAGCTCGCAACTGTATACAGGTTTCCATCCGGCTGTATGCTCGCGCTTTCGGTTACGCCGTCGCCTTCACGTATAACTTATCCTCAAAATGCTCACCCTGAGTCGCGATGAAACAAATGTAAAGTCTTTGCCAGTCCACAGCAGCGACTGCCGCTGTGCGGCTGCCGTAGGCAGGCAGGGATGCGAGTCCGAATTCCGTCACATTCGAACTCGCTTTCCTGCAGCAATGAGCTGCTTTGGCATTTGCATGGTGATGAATGTGTGCTTCACAATTTATGCGTGTTTTCAGGTGCCCTAAAGATATACGTAGAGTTACACTGTATATGTTAGAGTTACTGCATATGCAGTAACTCTTGGTATACGCGACGAATCGCTACACGCCTCCAGGATTTTAAAATTATTTTTTTCGTTGCTTTCCAGATATGGTGGTTCGCCGAGCTTTCGGTCGACGAACTGCATGTCTTCGCACGAAAACTCAATATGCAGATGTACTGTCGCGCTCAAAATGACTTGCAACACGGAAGCGCGGCACCTCAAGAGCTGATGCAAGATAACCCATGGCTTCCACTATCCCTGATTTCCGCAACTAAATGCTGTTCGCTCGCTATAGTGGATGATCCTCAATACCAAAACATTTAATAGTGTAAATGAGGGCAGGTTCAAGCCATGCGCTATCTTTGAGCTTGTGAGGCCACACGCTTCCGTTTGCAAGTCATATTGAGCGCGACTGTACCATTATTCACGTCATCCTGAACCGGTGCCACATAACTACACCTTTACGACGAGGTGGGCGCCTCAACGAAGCCCTCTGGACTGCTGTAAATATGCATGACTTCACTGTCCCCCCCCCCCCCCCCCCACTCGCCGTCCAGAAAATAAGCTGCTCTCTCTCCGACGGCATTCTGCGCTCGTGCATCGACTTGACGATATATAACGCTGTGCTGGCACGCAAGAAGCTAATCAAACACGCGCGCGGTACGGTATACATTATACAGTGATTGCGCCGACACACACGCAAGCTCTTACGCTGGCAGTGTCTCTGTAACACGGCTCGATTGCGACAGTCTGTGACGCAAACCGTCGGCAAGCTTATGCACGATATGGTTAAATGTGCACGCAAGCGGGTTCCTACGGCAGACAGGAAAGTCGCGTAATAATGTGAAAATGGTGGGCATAAACGAGCGATTGCCTCGTTAAAGTTGATAACTA
Source organism: Rhipicephalus sanguineus (assembly GCF_013339695.2). Lineage (NCBI taxonomy): Eukaryota > Metazoa > Arthropoda > Arachnida > Ixodida > Ixodidae > Rhipicephalus > Rhipicephalus sanguineus. The sequence goes on from NC_051180.1 coordinate 82,489,496, forward strand.
TTAAACAATTAAGCCTTGCTCAAGCATACGCAATTTCATTCGTGGCCAGAACACTTCGCGTGCGCGCCAGACAAGACTGTGGGACAACAGTCGTCACGACAACCCAAACAAGGCAAATGGCATTGCCTGCGTGCGTTGCGATGTCGTGTAATCTTACGTATTATCTTTTGACCGCGTTACGGCATCGCCCCCTTCTCCTCTGCCTAAATGTCACAATTCCAACGTACGATTTTTCACTGTGTTCCGGTGTCCAATGAAGAGTCCCTTTACACGTATAGCCTGTAAACGACCTCCTTCGATGCACCGTAATTACAGCGTATTGACCCTTAACATGAGGATAATGCCCGCCGAATGAACGTGTGTTGGACGACAGCTTCTAATTTGAACGGTGCCGCATTACGACCTAGAAAAGCGTGGCTCTGCTATCTTTTCAACATTACTATCATACACGGGCAGAAACTGACCAACAAATATGCTTGATATGAAGCGTATAAGGAATTTTCGATGGATATATACCAATATGGATATATGAACTGTGCAGTGTTAATAGAGTAAAAAGACCGCTGTGTGTTGATTATACATAGACCAAACAAGACTAGACAACAAATGTTAAGAAGGACTGGAAATAAGCAAACCTTTTTAACAGTTGTCTGTTATGTAATGTAATTAGACGAGGAGGGCGAAGGGGCGTGCGTGCTGCCCTCAATGAGAATCCTTTACTTATGGAGCGCCTAGATTCTTCATATATATATATATATATATATATATATATATATATATATATATATATATATGGGCCGAAAGCGTAGTTGACAGAACTTAGTAGAGGACCCACGGTAACAGCTGCCAACATGAGTGCAAGGGTTTATTCCACGTTTCGACCGGAGTCACTTCCTGATGAACGCCGGACTCTGGTCAAAACGTCGAATAACACTCTCCTTTATATAAAGCGTGCCCACATCTAGGACGGTATTCACGCACGCGCTTGTCTCACAGGCTGCGACACAAGCGCGCAACTGGATCGCGAAGTACTGCCCCCCCCCCCCCCCCCCCGCGCACCGTGCCTTTGCTGCAGGACACGCTCGGCCACGCAGCGCATTAGCCAACGTGTCGCGTGCCTGCCGGCAATCTGTCAACGGGAGAACCGCGCAGTGATCACCGCTCAAACCGTGCAACGATTGCGGCGGGGCAAATTAAGAGGACTGCTTACTCTTCAGGCATAAGTTTTCGGCACGTGGGAACAGAAAACTGTCTCTTCTCGTCAGCCAATAAAAATATTTAGATAAGATTCGTATCATACAAACAAATGATAACGAGCTGCTAGACTGCTAATGCAAGCTGATACGACGGGCTCAACCAAACTAAGGACGCAGGCTTTAGCAGTTTATGTGTATATACAAGACCGAATTATTCCAAAGTAACCTAAAGGGCGTGGGAGGGGGGGATATCGGGGAGAGAGAGAGAAATAAAACTTTTATGTATGCAGGCCTAAAGTACCGTCCTCGTTGAGTGGAGCCCTTAGTTCAGGGCCCCATTGGCTCGCGCCACGCCACGTGCCCGCTGGATCAGCCGACGCTGCTCCTGCGGCTCTGAGCTGGTCAGCGCAGTCTCCCAGGAGGAATGTGAGGGTGAAGGAATAGGGCGGTAGCCCGATGGTTGTGGACATTCCCAGGTATAGTGATACACCGTGGGCTTCGTTCCAGAATATGGGACAGTATGAGGGAAGATCTGCGCACGCTTTTGTAATCAGAAAGAGTTCTAGCTCAGTACAGTTCCATATAACTGATATCCTTTATTCCGTACCTGCTACGCCAGTTACGGAATGCTAGAATACCGAAGCTTTAGGTAGCTGGTGCGGAATACTAGTGGGGCAATCGAGTCACGGAATACCGGAACACCGAGGTTTTAGCTCCCTGATATTGCGTATAACCAGTGGGCTATTTCATTTACGGAATACTGGAACGCAGGGGTGTTACAGCGCATTGGTATTCTGTAATTTTAGCTCACTGTAATACTGCAACTGCTATCCAGCATTCTATAGCCAATACGCCAGTTACGGAATACAGGAATACCGAAGCTTTAGCCACCGTATGTGGAATACCATTGTGCTATCCCAGTCAAGGAATGGTGGAATACCGAGGTCTTAGCATGCTAGCATTCTATAACTGGTATCCAGTATTCTGTCACCACCTTACCATTTACGGGACACTGGTATACCGAAGGAATATATATTCGCGAGAACAGCGCTGGTAGCGCCATCTCGCGATGTTTACAGTTCAACAACAGAGCGCTCAAAGCTCTTAGGCAGCACTGACAGGTGATGTAACAATTATATACCTGGCGGCTTAAACAACTATAGGTCAGCAGCAACAAAGCAAAATGCATCGCTCGTGGTTTGCTACCCTAGCCTTTTTGAAACCCTCCATTTTCCTACGATTCATGGTGCATTGATGTTCTGGTTAGAAGGAATGAAGTGGTACACCCACGGCAACAACACGTAAATTGCTGCGATTTAGGAATGAACCCCGAAGTAAACGCTAATATTGAACTACAAAGGAAATATTTAAACCTAAACCGATAGCAAACCTTATCTCTATGATAATGGGGTTATTTATTTTGAGTACGCATGCCTTGCTGCGCCGCTTCACCGATACAGTCTGTTAATGACAAACCTCTGCTGCAGTGCACTTTATATTTTATCCCATTTCCACGTTAACTGTTCATCATTTATATATTGCGTACCGCTCAGTCCAACCTCTCTGCTCGCGTCATCTTTAGGTGTTGGTTTTGAAACATCTCGAGCTTCTGAAGGCCAGAGATAACAACCTTCACATTACGTACTGTACCACACACGTACATACAAAAAAAGAAGGAAGAAAAAGAGGAAGGATGCTCGCTCGCATGCACACCAGCCACACTTCGTCCTTGTTTAATTAACGTGTAACGGCACAAAGAAAAACGAATGGTTAGACAAGAACTGCGGTTCCCCCTTTATTTACCAAAACGTACGGTCTGTAATCAAGGCACGCTATCGCAAACCGCGAGTTGACGCATGTTTCTTTCAGGTTTTTCCTTTCGTTTTATTTAAACTTTTCAGTCGGTAGCAGCGTACACCCCGCTTCGCGCAATCTCGCGGGAGCTTGCGCCAGCGAGTGTTCACCGCGCACGCTCTCGTCGCTCGCTGCACCTCGTCCATTATACGCGCACCGTGCCGCGCCAAGATGAGCAGCAACACACACAAAACACTGCAGGCAGAGTCCGCTGCTGTACGCGTTAAACACCACGAAGCTGCCCGCGCCGCCGCAACCTTCGGCGACCCCTTTATTACGCCGTGTTGCTCAGGCGGTTTACAAGGGCGCCTATCGCAACATGCAGTGTGTGTGAGCGGGCACGCAGAGGTGCAGAGATTCTTGACAGGCTTGCAACGTGTTACCAGGCGGCGTGAAAATGCACACACACAATCATGTACGCGCGCAAACGCGTTCACGCAACGGTCATACACGTGCGCGCAGAGACAAACACACGACCGAAGACGTGCTCAACTGTATATCAACAAACGCCCGCACCAACATGCAATTGCATGAATACCGCAGACTGCGTATATCTACAGTACTGACGGATTCAAACGTGACATCAATTTTTTTAGTATAAAGACTGGTATGCGCAATTGCTCGAGATAATCACACCATGTCGCGACGAATCTGGTCTCTAAAGATTATGTTGGCTCTGACCTACGCGTTAGAATTGCAATTACGCCGATATGACCCCACCTGAAGACGGAGGAAACGAAAGTACGTACAGCCGTCATTTTTTATGAAAGGGAACACGCGAGCGCTTTGCGAATGGCCTCGTACAGTACATATGGCGCGGCGCTGTGGCGAAATGTGAAAACCGAAAGGAGAGAGCGGTGCCGTTCCGTGTATTGCCTGCACTCCTTCTTGCTGTTTTCCTTATTTTTTATCGCTTTATTTTGTTACGCTAGTCTGATCTGTGCCAACATTTGTTTTGCTTTTCGTTTCTCGCGAATGCTTCCGAAGCTGCGATAGCAACAATCCTTATCGAAAGCAGTCACTGTTCGCTGAAATGCCCCAACAGAACATAGATATCAAGCAGAAAGCGTAAAATAAAGACACGTTCATGACGGGAGTGTAGGCAGTAGTCGGGAACGTCACCCCTCTCTCCTTTTATTTTCGTATTTTGCCACTGCACCGCGCCACATAGGCGGCGTGAGGCTATCTGCCACGCGTTCGCGTGTTCCCTTTCATAAAAATGACGGCTGTACGTTACTTAACCCTAAATTGTCCTGTTTCAATCCGTGAGCACTGCACCTTGTGCTGATGCTTCCCGCACTTGACAGCAGAGCCAGAACACATAACCTAGCGGATTGCAGAAGGAAAAATGGAGCGACGCGATGCACATTCGCCGTGACAACTCGGATCGCTTAGCACGAAAAAAGTTTCCAATGTAGGAAGAGTTTCCAATGTGCGCGTGCTCCGTATGACTTGGACGCGCTTACGTTCTAAATAGGAAGCGTGAACATCGCCAAACTTGAGCATGACAAAACTCTGCTGCCTGCAACGATTACACATGCAATGAAGCACGCATAGGCGTGCTCATGTAGGGTTCCCCTTCAGGGGGGGGGGGGGCGAAGGTTCATCTGAGCGCCCTTCCCCCCCCACCACCACCCTATTAAGTCAAAGTATTGGGCGGACCTTGCCTCCCCCTGACCTCCTAGCTCCCAAGCATTAATATATGAACCAAACCAATTTACCCCCCTATCATTTATGCTGCGTGTAGACGATCTTACGTAAGACAATATGGGCGCCACCACCTCGGGCTGTAAAACGGATGTTTCCTTATTTTTTCTATATCGTGACGCGAATGGATAAGGTCAGGAAACAACGAAAGCACCAACCCAACCGTTTTCATGCGTATGCATCTGCCTTATAGCACTGTTCGCTTAGTTGTTCAAGATACAAAACGGCACGGCTAACAGCCCAATATGGCGCACCCATCGGTGAAATCGTCTATATATACTCCCAGGCTCTCAGCACATGTGCGTATTGTACTGCACCGTCAACGTGTCTGCATTGCTGCACCCAGGGTTGCCAGGACGAAAAGACAAAAAATAGCCAAAAAATTGGAAAAACTAGCCAAAATGTAGCCAAATTGAGCCAAGTGCAGTAAAAGTAGCCAGAAGTAGCCACGCATGTGTGAAAACCACTTCCACATTTTTATTTAAATGACCAAATGCAACAGCCTTCCGGCGAAAATGTAAATGTGTGCTGCATGAACAATTCAAAATGATAATTGCTGAGCTTCCAGCATAAGTTGTTGACTTTAGTAATCACTTCATGCATGGTGACGTAGTGTTTGCGCTGTTGAAAAAATGACTCTTTCTCCACGCGTCTTGCATGACCTTTCTTGAAATAACTAGAACATGCAACAATACAAATAAGTCTATACGGCATATATTGAGTGCGCTTGAAGTCTCGCTTACTGCAATTAAGCATAAATTGAAGCCACTTTCGCAAAAAATTTCTTCCGTGGTCCAGAGTCACCGTCCGTACTTAAGCCTAAGAAATGATGCAAGCAGTTCGTTGGATACCCCAGCAGGATAGTTTGTTGGGCGAGTAGGTACGACACTCAACAGGGAGCACTAGAAAAACCAGGACGCAAGAGGCAAAGGCGGCGACACAAGCGCTCACTAACAACTGTTGTTAATGAGCGTTTGTGCTGCCGCCGTTGCCTCTTGTGTCCTGGTTTTTCAGTGATCACTTGAAATGTCGGATATCCGATTTCCAATGTCGATGAGGGCAGAGCGCCCCGGATGCGAAGCGTTTTCGATTCCTGTTCACTTGCAATTGTGGTTTAAAACAGCGTTCAGCAATGAGTATTTGCAAAATGAGACCTCATGCAACAGTTCTTCCTGTCCCAACCAGGCATCGAAAAGCTTTTTTGTGTGCACGAGGCCTGCTTGACTGGCAGGTTATAAACGTGTCTTTTTATATTCATGTTATTATCGACCATCGACCCCTACACCTGATTAGGCCACTGTGCCATCCTTTTCTATAAAGTTCATATTACCTGCGTAATCAAAGTGCAATATTCAATTTTCGGAGCTGGAAGCATGCTTTGATTGCCATGTTTTGGCACCGTATACTCGAACACCAGCGGCTGCGACGTCACCAGATACTGCTCATTTAGCTCGAATTGAAGGGACAAGAAAGTAACTAAAAAGGAGCCAAGTAGCCAAGACGATATCTCTGCCGCCACCGGCCTAAAAAAGTAGCCAAATTGGCGCAAAGGAGCCAAACCTGGCAACCCTGGCTGCACCTATACTAACGTCGTGGGTAAGGAAGGAAAAATTATATGCATTCGTAATGAATACCAACAAAATGCACACGCTGCTATTCGTACACATATACGTGCGTCTGCGCGACTAGGAATGTCCGTTGATATATGCAGGTGGCGTTCTATCTCATTGGCAGCTTCCTCTGAAATCGCGGCTGCAGTAGCGTCGTATACGTGTTCGCTATATGTATACGAGTCTCTACATCCATTTGGCAAATAATATATAGAGTGCATGCGTATCGGTATTCGCTGTATCTAACCGCTTCGCAAATATGCGCGTGAGGCTAACGATGAGAAATTAGAGCCTTTCAAATCGCGTCCGTCTATTCCAGTCAATCGGTACCCTTTAAGCCACGACACTTGCTGCGAACATGACTTCCAACCATGATTCGCTTGACGTTGGAGACTGTAGGCCGCATGGTTTCGCTCGAGCAGTTGGATGATGGATAGACAGATAGACATAAATATTTGATGATATACCCAGCACGCACGCACGCACGCCGACGCAACATACACAAATGAGTTATTCATGGTGTTTCGTTAAGGCCAGTTATAGGCAATGCACGAATGTACTACAACTACTACTACTGCTACTACTATACTGCTACTACTACTACTGCTACTATCCTTGCTTTTGTTTTGACTACAGTTTTCCAAGGACAGCCGTGGGCGACTCATATAAGCTACAGGACATTTACAATTACTGCACATTCTACCGAAAGGACTATTCAGCGTGCAAAGTGCGCCCTCGAAAGTCGTGGAGTCACAAGTCCTCTTCAGAGCTTCCCCTTTGCTATCGCAAATACGCGCACAGAGACAAAGCGCAGCTTTCACCTATGCTGGTTGTATAAAAATATGGCGGCCCTGATGACGTCAGTGCACGTCCAGTTAAAAACATGGTGCCGTCACGCATACGCACGTACATATCCCACGCCGCAGCACCGGTTTATCGAAGACTAAAAAAATAGCGGACCTGCCTTTCTGCATGTAGCGACGAGCGGGAGTTCGTGCGATGACTGGAGTTTAAATCTTTGTTGAAGATTACTTGGCGAAAGGCCAGTACAAAATGAAATATCGACCGACTGCTGAGTACAGCGCGTATGTCAGCAAACATGCATGCAGGCAAGGTCAGCGTATAGCGGTGCGCTAGGAATACACACTGATCATTATTGTGTCCGTCGACGTATATACACTTTAAAGCTCGAAGAACGGGCACTCACATATATGCGTTCAGCGCTGATCAGAATCCGGTTAGTGAAGTCGGGTATCGAACACGCGACCTCGCGCGCCCTAGGCACTGCAATGTTCCGTATGCCATTTCAATTACTAAGGCGAAAGCCTTAGATGCCTCATTAAACGCTAAAACTGACAGTCGGCGTCGGCGTCCCGCGGCGTCGGGGACGAGCGATGCAAAAAATCATCATCACGTGACGACGTCACCGTATGACGTGATGACGTCAGATCAAAATTGACGACGCCATTATGACGTCACGTGACGTAACGTCACATGATGACGTCATCCCTTGACATCGTACGGATTCGTACCTTGGTCAAAGGCGGGCCGATCACGGAGGCAGTGCAAAACCAGGAGAGGTGACTCCGATCCTGGAGGCAGTGCAAAACCCCGTTAGGGGCAGGAAGTTTTCGGAGGGTGGCGGGGCAGGATAAATATGTCGATAGAAAAGAAAAAAGAAGATGGCTTTCGCCTTCGGGTCGTCTTAGGTGAATGCATAAGAGACCCTGTGAGTTTTAGATGCGAAGTATCTTAAGGCGGAGCTCAATCCGGTGGTGGTGGTGGTGGTGGTGGTGTGCGGCGTGACCACCCTTACTGCGCATGCGCATACCCTCCCCACACACCTCCTCTCCACTCCCCCTCACCATTCCCCCTCTCCCCTTTCCTCTCTCCACTCACCCTCTCCCCTTTCCCTCTCCCACGCCCCTCTCCCCTTTCCCTCCCCCCTTTCCACCCTTTCTCTGAAACGCGGGCTAGACATGCCGAAATTCTCTCCTGCGCAACGCCGCGATGAGCTCGAGCGCATGCGCGTCCCCTCCCCTTCTCTCTCCTCTCCTACGCTACACCCCTCTCGCCCACCTGTCGACCGCGTTCCCCGCTCGCCCTGTGAGAATTAACGGCCAGGCTAGATGGAAGATACGACGCGCGTAGCGTCCCTCTTCGCGTTCCACGACGCCAGGACGTAGCATGCCCAACGAACGCCAACGGAACGCGATCGTGCAAGTGCTCCGGCTTCGCATCGGCTCATGGTCCCCTTTTTTCCCATATGTTTTCTTACCGAATCCATATAGAGTCCATATATTTACCATATATATTTGTCATATATTTCCGTTATAATCTTACGGGAAAATTTGGAATCATTGGAATGGCACGTGGAACGTTTCAATAGGACCGGTAGTTCGCCTCTCTTACGCGCGCCAATGATCAGCGTCGGTATTATGGCTGAGCGAGGTAAAACCGGGTCGTTGCTAATTGCGGGCAGATTTGGATGCTGAAAACAAAAAAGTGGGCAACACCCGAAAGACGAGACAGCTGTTTAGTAGGTGAACTTTAGTTCTGTAGAACTATGGTGTATATGTGAGCAGCTGCAATCACGACTATCCCGAGCTGCTGCAGCATGAACAGCCTATGCCTGCAGCTTTGCTACATAAAACTGCGCACGTCTCCGCAGCGTCGCGAGCTTATCTAATAATAATAATAATAGTTGTTGAGGTTTAACGTCCAAAAACCACGATATGATTATCGTAGTGGAGGGCTCCGCAAATTGGTTCTTTAACGTGCACCTAAATACAAGTACACGGGTCTCCATCATTTTCGCCTCCATAGAAAATGCGGCCGCTGCGTCCGGGATTCGAACCCGCGACCTTCGTTTCCGCAGTCCAGCACCATAACCACTAGACCACCGCGGCAAGTCGCGAGCTCCTCTGTGTATCAATTTCTTGATTATACTGTCGTAATCTATCATTTGACATTTAACTACTTTGAGGTGACGTCATCTGGCTGTTTCTCTCTTCTGTCCTTTTCCTAATCTTCATTATGTTTATGTACACTCTCACTGCTGAGGAGTACAGGCAGGAATTTGCACCTTCAGCTGTCGACTGACAGCCCGCTCCTTTATCGTCATGTTGGTACATCGTGAAGATGGGTGCTAGAGAACGGTAGCATAGCCAGGTGTGGAGGAATGACAAAAAGTAACTCGGCTCCACAGGGGCTGCATGCTGTGCCGATATAAGGTAGCATTACGGAGTAAAAACATGCATGAGGTATGCGTAGATCGATACTCCGATCTGTGCATAGGTGCGAAAAAAAAAAAATAAAGTATATCAGTGCGACTTCATCGGTGATGAAGTAATAGCAGTGACAACTATCCAAGAGTGCTGGAGGAAAGCGATGAATATATGGTTAAGAATTTGTTTTCTGTATCCGCTTTATGGTGTCACTGCTGGATGTATATTCAAGTCGGGGAAGACAAAGTGTTGTGTACAATGATAATAATATTAATAATCCCCGAAATAGCATCCTGCTTTGGGTCCTTAAACAAGCTGCCCTACAATCAAAATGAAAAAGAAAAACTACCAAAAATACCGCCCTTCATTAAGCCATAGTTTCGCCAGTCAGGATTACCTAACTAAATATCTCCCATCTCGCCGCATGTCAGTCGGGGCGACAGCCAGCCACGCTAGTCCCAGTGCACCGAACTGCTGACGCGCACTGAGGGAGAAAACTGCAGGTTACGTTGACTGACGTCGGCGAGAAGTAATTAGCCGAGCTTGGGCGTCGCACTATACGAAGCCTGCTGCAAGCAGCTGCAGCTTTTCCTCAGCCTTCGTCCTTCACTATATGCATCCGGCAGGCGTCCAATGGGGCAACGAACGCGAGACCTTGTATACGGCGTCTGACCAACGTCTCGCCGCCGTCAAAGGAGCCATCCATCCTTAGCAGTGGCCGTCGCTCCCTTATTCTTACGGACGCAAGCCGGGACGGCGCAACCGCGACAACAAAAACCACCAGCGCGTGCAAGGATTGGCGCTGGCAGGCGCAGCCAAGTGGCACGCATATTAAACCGACGCTCTCGGCATCTCGCTGATCACGTGACGAACCTATAGCGGCGGCATATATGCGTTTGTGCGTGCTGCGCAGTATCAACCAAGCGGCAGCGATATAGGCCTCGATCGCGCGCGCGACGGTGCGTTTATTTACGTCTCAGCATGGTGCCAACTTACGTAAGCGCCGTTTTGGTTCCAGGTCGATGGATGTCGCTCCTGCCCTGCACCGAACGCGGGTGCGTTCTCCTCATCCTCCCAGCAGGTGGCGCCGACACAATGGCCTTATCCTATGCACCCGGTGACAAACTATTAATTCGGCAGTATAAGCAAGCTCCACTCGTATATACAGTGCAAGCTCTTTTCCATTGTGTGCGCCTCTGTACACATATATCACGAGGAAAGCTTATTGCGTTTTTTTAAAGACGATAGCCTTTCTTGGGGAACTTAAACGCAGAAATTTTGGTCTGTCTGTCTGTCAGTCTGTCTGTCTGTCACACGATTCAATTTCAGCCACCCGGCCGCAGATTTAGCACTTGCTGAACGCCCAGCCATCTTGAACTGGTAGCTGCGTTCATACTTGTGAACACTGTCGACCAAAATGCAAATATTGCGCATATCTGAGGCGCAACATCAATACGTAAGTATTAGGTGGTGCGTTCCTTTACTAGAAAATACATAGATACGTAATTCTAAAGACCCTAGTGTTTCTTAGGCTGCGCTGAAACGGCGCAGAAACGGCCGGCAGAAGACTATCGTCTTTCGACATTTGCAGCGTAGCACGCAGATACGCGGCCAATCTTTTTTTTTAAAGGCGAAGGCCTTAGATGCCTCATAAAACAAGAAAATTGACCGTCGGCAGCGTCCACACGAGTGATGCACAAAATCATCATCAAGTGATGACGTCATAACATGACATCGTCGCTCCTTCGAAGGCGGGCCGATCTCGGAGGCAGCGCAAAAGCACGTTATAGGTGTAGAAAGCTTTCGGAGAGAGGGGCTGTGAGGACCAATACATCGATTTAGAAGAAAAAGAAGATGGCTTTCGCCTTCCAGTCGCCATAGGCAAGTGCGTAAGGGACCCTGCGAGTTTGTTTTCGTGCTTTGGGACCTCTTCATGTCTCTGCGATAAGTTATCAATAAAACAGAATTGAATTGAACTGAATAAAAAATTCCCGCCTCGCCGTGGTGTCATGGAAACGATTGAACGTGATAAGGACGGCGTAACCACAGACGAACTCTCTCTCTCTCTCTCTCTCTCTCTCTCTCTCTATATATATATATATATATATATATATATATATATATATATATATATATATATATATATATAGTAAATCCGGCTAAGACACCCCACATCGTCATCTCGTAGAGAGATACTATAAAATTTACCATTCGGACCGTGACGACACATGCAGAGTCCAAGATAAGGCGTGCTCGATCCAAACATCCAGCCGTTCACCAGAGCCGCGGATTGAGGCCGGATGGGAAAACACGTAAGTGCTTATTCTGCGGTAAACAATCGCGGAGGACAAACAAACCGCTGGTATACAGAGTGAGCTATATGGCCCCATCGATTTCCAAACAGAGAGCACCTCCGAGAGTTTCCAGGGCTATATATATTAAGGCGCTCGGAGATACCCCGGCGCACGTCTTCCGAGCACCCGATTTCGACCAGCCGAGTGGTTGGTTGGTTTAGGAGCTTTCTACATGCGGGCAATCTTGACCAGAGAGCTCTATGCTGTATAGGGCACTCGCAAAGAGAACACCCGATTACATTGTTCTTGTTCGCCTAAAAACTCTGGCTCACACCCACTGTGGGGGGATGGGCCAAGGACTGGGTGGTTTTATAACTTTAATAAGCGTTAAGAATAGGGTAACTTGTAGAATGGAATAATTACGAATTGCAGAAGAAATATAGGTGCACGATAAAATGTAAAAAAAAACGTTATTACAAATAATAATAATAATAATAATAATAATAATAATAATAATAATAATAATAATAATAATAATAATAATAATAATAATAATAATAATAATACCCGCGTCACCGTTGATCTTGCTTCTCCCTCCTCCTCACCATCGTAATCACCACCTGTTCGCAGTATAAACCTAGCACACCCTTCAAACAGTGATGCCATAGGATGACGCGTCATCTGTTTCTCCACGTATCGTTTGACTACGAGAAAGGCGAAGCTCGCTCAAAAAAAAAAAAAAAAAAAAAGAAAGAAAGAAAGAGAGAGAGAGAGAGAGAGATACGCGTGACCAAACTGACATCTTCCGGCTCAAGTATCAGCGGTCTTGCTCTTTCTGTTAGCCACCCTACTTTCTGTATGTGGTTCCTCACCTGCACAGTGGCGTAGCCAGGAGGGAGGGGAGAACACCGGCCCCCTCCTCCTCCCCCCCCCCCCCCCCCCCCCCGCAAATTTTTTCCCCATGAGATACGGAGCACAAAAGGACACTCCATCCCACTTATCTGCCCAGACCTATGTCGAATCAAGAAGGTGCCCTCAACCCCACCCCCCTCGAAAAAAAAATTTTCTGCCTAAGCCACTGCACCTGCATGCACCATAAATTTGAACGCGCCCCGCAAATAAATAATCGGTAACATACTTGTGCATCTGTACTTCGGTTCACAAAGCAGCCCAGTATCATTAAAAGAGGCACTGGAACGACTATATGCAGGCGACCTGCGCATGCGTGTAGCACTGACAAACAGCCCACGAAAGGCTATATCGTCATCCTGATCGCATTTCTAACCATGACCGAAGAGCCCTTGGTTAACATAATCGGTTGTATTCCTCCGTAGCCTCCATCGGTCAATCCTTGAGAGTCTAGTATAGTTCTTATTGGCTTACATAACGGCTTAGCACCCACGTGAATTGATCACCGAGGTTGATGGCTCGCATTATTGTTTCCATGCAACCGGTCTCAATATAGATAAGGCAGTTTCTCCCTTTGCATTTGGCCACAGACTGGCGCTGGGCCGAGGCCTTGCGCGGTGCTGACCGTGCGCTGGGATCAGCTGAGTGTCTACTTATTTATTAGGAGTACCATCGGGGTATAAAACACATAATTAGAGGGGAATGAAAAAAAAAATGGCAGGAAGGGGAAAGCGGAAGCTTGCGATGAAAAAAAGTCCGTAAACAGGGGGTGGGTGCTCGAGCCATCCAACCCCTGATTAGGATTTTTTTCATGATAGAGGGGAGGTGCATACACTCCAAAAGAAAACGAAAAAACAAAACAAAACAGAAAAAAGTAGAGGTACATGCGGAAAAGTTGTACTACACAAGAAAAATACACACAGTGGTTATACATTCCACGTAAAGTACCGACAAGTAATAATACTGCAGTATTCTTTCAGCGGGTTAGATAGAGCGTCTTTAAAGGCACTGGGATTAACTGCGTTATTGAGGCAGGTAAATGATTCCAGTCCTCTGCGGTTCTGGGATCAAATAATGATTGTGAGCCTGCAGTAAAACCGCGGAATGTTAACCTCGTTGACCTATCGCAATTGCATGTGCTTTCACCGTAGTAGCTAAGTTCGTGAGAGAATTCCGCGTTCTGCAGGATTAACGTCACTAAGCGCCCACAAAAAAAAAAAATAAAGAGAAAACAAATAACGATGGAGGGCCACTGTGCTCAACCACATACATGTACAAGCCAGGGGGTTTCAACACGACCCCGTGTGGGCCACTGTGGTTGCCGCCTTGCGCCACAAGCCGACCAGGGGAGGAAAGGAGTCGATGGGTGGGGGTGCAATGCGCGGCATGCGGAAACGAGTTATCGACATCGACGCATCACGGGTTGCGCACGCCAGCCCAATGCGGGGATCGCACGCAGATCGCCAGAACGAGCACCGAGAGCTCGGTCACGCAACCGTCGAGCGGTGAGGACAAAGCCAACACCGACCGCGTATCTAAACAGCAACCGCGCACAGCAGCACGGAGACACAACATTACGCAACGCTACATCAACCCGCTCGCAGGCTCGCGCCCACGGTTCACCCGCACGCGCGGGTCCCGTGATAAATTTAAGCGCGTCACGAAGGGGGCGTACATAAAGAGGGCGAGCGAGCACAACAGCTGCTTATCTATTTATAGGCAACGAAAACGTGTGCGTACAGCATGAAAATCTGGTAGACGGGTCAATCATTAGGTACATTAACTCAACGAAGAAAATGTGACTGTTGTAACAGTGGATAGCCGATTTAAGCCGACTCTTTAGCCTACAGTTCCCATCATGAACTAACAGTTAGTAAACATTAGCGATAATGTAGCCAACGTTAGCCCGTTCTAGCTAGAGCTAACCAATGCTAAGCAGTCACAGAATGCGAATAAATACGGTTGTTGGATTCTCTCAGAAATAACGTTCTTTTTTTCTTCTTCTCGATTTCTTTCTGAGCTACCCACGTAGCTTTTATTGACGTCACATCCATGACAGCAATGACGTGCTAGAATTCTTCGTGGTCCCAGGCGTAAAACACTTTCGTGTTAGCATTCACCGTACTTCGTCACAGAATTTGCGGATATAGCACGGACGATTTCTAAAATAATAATACTTGAGGTTTTACGTGCCAAAACCAGGATATGACTATGAGGCACGCCGTAGTGGAGGGCTCTGGAAATTGTGACCATCCGGTGTTCTTTAACGTGCACTGACATCGCACAGTACACGGGCATCTAGCATTTCGTCGTCATCATCATCATCATCATCAGCCTGTCTACGCCCACTGCAGGGCAAAGGCCTCTCCCATGTTCCGCCAATCAACCCGGTCCTGTGCTTTCTGCTGCCACGTTATACCTACAGAGATGGGTACAGCAGCCGAGACCGTCAAGATGATAACGTAAGAAGCAGTAATAGCCCAGAGGAATCTGACATCCCACCAGTATTGACAGGAGAAGTAAAGAAAGCCCTAAAGGGAATGCAAAGAGGCAAAGCCGCTGGTGAGGATCGGGTAACATCAGACCTGTTGAAAGACGGTGGAGAGATTATGTTAGAAAAACTGGCCACCCTGTATACGAAGTGTGTCTCTAGCATTTCGCCTCTATCGAAATGCGACCGCCGCGGCCGGGATCGAACTCGCGACCTTCGGGTCTGCAGCCGAGCACCGTGTACCTACTGACACACCGAGGCGGAAAGGACGACATTTGTGATCAAAGTATACCCCGACCCATTGCTTGGAACGATCAGCGAGCGTGCTGTCCAAGCAAGAAAGAGAGAGAGAAGGGAAATAGGAAAGGTTAACTAAACTATGTCCAGTTTGCTACCCTACACATGGGGAGGGGAATAAGGGAGTAAAAAAAAGAGAGAGACACATTTCACGACACACACACAGTGCAGAGTTTCACAGTCGGTCGCTTAATCCTGAATCGCACATAACAGAAGCGCTAAAGGTCAGGCCACGTGGCGAAACACTGCGGGTCCCGAAGCCAGCCCGAGCCGAAACCGGAGCTCGGTGGTTACCTTGTCCTCCCCTCGACCCGTCGACACAGGCGACAGGGTGGCTGCCAAGCTTGCGTCTCCTTTCGGCTTGCGAGACTGACCGCTGAGTCAGAACACCCGTGGCGCATCCAAAAATACACCCCGCCGCCGCCGCCGGCATAATGGCCAAAAGCGAACCGCGCACGGGCGCCGCTGGCGAACCAACCAAGCGACCGACTGCTGACCGACCGCGGAAGATTTCCCGACCGCACACTAACGCAGGTAACGCACGTCGAGATAGGAAAAAAGAAAAAAAGAAAGTAAAAAAAAAAAAACACCGACGAGGCCGGTATACAGCGGTTAAGGACGTTACGGGACGTTCGATCCGAGCGCTACCCCCCGACCACGTTCATATATAGATATCCCCAACGTCACGCACACCTGTGCCGTGACCGTGGAGCGTTCGTTTGTTCTATTTATCTACTTATTATTCTCGCGCATGGCAGCAGGGAGGCAAAGCAGCCCTAGTTGCAACGAAGGTTTAACAACAAAATTTTTAAAAATAATAAACGGGTTTCAGCCCATTTTTTCTTCCGTTCCTCGACTCATTTACCGCGAAGGCCACACGTTTTTCACGGCGAACACCACAACCTTGTTGTTGATGTTATTTCCTTTGCAGAGGTGGGTGCAACATTCCTAGGGTTGCGTGTGTGTGTGTGGGGGGGGGGGTTATCAGCGGAGTAAAGAAAGTGTGTAGCACATAAAAATAAGCTTGCATGGCTCGCAAAACACCCCCCAAATAACGCGAGTGCGAATGTTGTGTCAATATAGTTCAGTGGTTAGCGCGTCCGACTCAGTAAATAAATAAATAAATAAATAAATAAATAAATAAATAAATAAATAAAGAAACACCCCTTCTCGGTAACAGAAAGCAACAAACGTGTATACGCTCGGAAGTAGCTATGCACGTGCTTGGCTCTCTTCTATAACACACACAAACACACACACACACGGCATCGGTGCGTGCGTGCGTGTGTGTGTGTGTGCATGCGGGTGTGTGCGTTTATTGGCTGTTTCGTTCCTTTGTTGCAGGGTACGGGCTTCAGTTGCACGCACCTGGGGAGAAGCACAAGAAGGGAATAGGAACGGGAATAAACTCTGACGGAACGGAAAGAGGACGCGGCCATCATTCTGGAAGACTTGACAGCGCGCACACCCGATACTGCTGCTGCTGCTTCACCGAGCGGGAACCAATGGACGCAGAGAAGAGGATAGCAAGGCGAGCGGCGAAAAGGTCTGGCGCAAGAGAGCGATCTGAAATCGGGAACGTCGGGCCAAAACACTAAGAAGGATATGATGTCTATATGGAGAAAAAAAAACACAACAAAAAAAATGGAACGAAGCGACAAGGGCTGAAGAGAGCGGAATCCATGGAAGCGGAAGAAGAGAGAACGACGACTGGACCGTTATATTCCATTGCACGAAAATGGTGGTTGATCGATGCCAGCTTTCGGGTACGGAAGCCGCCGCTGCCGGCATCGGATTTTACTCGATTCTTCTTTACGCGCACCTGGCATATGAAGCTCGCAATGCAATAACCCGTAAACTATGATGTTTACAAAAGCAACAACACTGAGTACTGCTTCTTCGATACGTTGACTTCGATTCTTCAAAATTCATTACAGCACGGGAAGCAACACAGGTCCCATATGGCAGTGACGGTAATAATAATAATAATAATAATAATAATAATAATAATAATAATAATAATAATAATAATAATAATAATAATAATAATAATAATAATAATAATAATAATAATGGGTTTTACGAGCCAAAACAACAATATGATTATAAGGCACGCTGTAGAGGAGGGCTCAAGAAATTTCACAGATCTGATGTTCTTTCACGTGCACCGACATCGCACAGTACACGGGCCTCTGGCATTTCGCCTCCATATAAATGCGACCGCCGCGGCCGGGATCGAACCTGCGACCTTCGGGTCGCTGTTCGATAAACAACATAAGTACATTCCGCCCGTTTGCACTTGCACAGGGTGCACAATGCGTAACAACTTTCGCCCTACTGCGACACCTTTCCTTCATTCTTGGCGAAATTAATTTCAGCATCGTGGTGACGCAAACAACTTGTGCCACGCAATGCGCTGACGAGTGACTCTGTGGCTGCAAACTAAGGCACCAAGCGAGCGACCACAAACATGCGTGAAGTCGAGAGCAAACTGGAGCGCGAAGGCAGCGCGAACGTCAGCGGCTGAATCAGAGACGCGTGCTCCCGTAGCGCAGTGTGCCAGGGCCTCGCGATTACGGCATCGGCGGCTGCCGCTCACGAGCTGGCTTTTTCGAAGCATCTCGAAATAGGCGGCGGCCCGCTGACGAGAAGCGGAGGCCAAGGTGCGGACACCGCTATTTTCGACACCACTTGGCCCACAGGCCATCGTCATCCCGAGCAAGGAACGTGACGCAGGCCCGCTCGTAGTCACCGTTTTTTTCTTTTTTCTTTTTGTTCTTTTAGGCCTTAGATGCCTCATCAAAAGCGAAAGCTGTCCGTAGGCGTCAGCGTCAATACGAGTGATGAAAAAAATGTCATCATCGCGTGATGGCGTCACAATATGATGCCATCATGACGTCACAGGTCACCGAAATTCGTGTCGTCACTACGGCGCCACATAACGTGACGTCATCATGACTTCGTCGCTTGGACAAACGTGGCCCGATCCCGGAGGCTGCGCAAAACCATGTTGGGCACAGAAAGGTTTCGGGGGATGAATACAATCGAGTGAGAGCAAGAAGAGCTGGCTTTCGCCCTCGGGTCGTCTTAGGCAAATGCATGAGGGGGCGTGTGAATTTCTTTGTTTTAAATACAAATAGCATCTCTGTGGCCAGCGCGACGGATTACGGATGGTGGACGACGGTGTGACGTCGCACACACGCATTATATATATATATATATATATATATATATATATATATATATATATATATATATATATATATATTATATATATATATATATATATATATATATATAGTTACAGAACCAAGCACATCGGCAAAATCGCACAGACAGGACTGACGTTTCGGCCGGGGTCCGGCCTTTTCCTCAAGGAATTCCCAAGGTATTCCCTGACGAAGGCCGAAACGTTGGAAGAAATAAACATTTTCGTTCGTTCTTCCGATCCATATATATAAATTATAATACATATACTATGCAAGCTAGCGAAAGGCGTTATCTTCATGGCGAATGCTCTTGTCGAAAAATTTCCTCTTTAGAGGGAGATTATACTTCCAATCTCTTATTATCACTTTCATCGCTCAGTTCAAGTGCCGGTCAACCAAGCAAGCAAGCCAGCGAGAGATTTTTTCATATATAACAACAGACGACGTTTACTGCGCCCTTCCACAGATAAAGCACACGCGAAGGAGGTTCTCTCCAAGGCGATGAGAAAGGCCACACAATAAGCCGAGAGCGTGGAACGATTCCCACGCACGCGTTGACAGGCGTCGTTAATTGACATTGCGCACACGCGGCTGCATGCAACCGCGGAAGGGGTTTTACCTGCAACGACACGCATGCATGGGCGTCTCATTAGCAGCCGCGCGCACCTTTCGTTCCCCACTTCGGAACAAGGCTCTCCTCCATCTTCCGCGGAAACAGATGACGCGTCGGTTCTTCAGCTCCGCAGAAGCCAGCAGTGGAAACGCATAAATAGCGTTTCCGAATACAAAAGAGTACGCTTCGCAGAGCTTCCGTCAGCGCATGCCTTTACCGTGGGAAGGCGGTCTCTATACGTTTTACTTGCCCGTAAACGCACCAGAATTACATTTTACGAATGAATATACCCGTTCCTGTATAAAAGTGGAATGGCGAACAGTTTCAATGGCAACACACGTGGCGTGAAAGAAAGATTACAAACAAATAAGGGTAAAAAGCTTGGGTGTGTTCGTGGTGAACGTAAAAACAAACGACAGCGACAAAAAAAGCAAAGACGACCCCCCCCCCCCCCCCACACACACACACACACACACACACACACACACACACACACACACACACACACACACACGTAAGTACGTGAACCGCCCGGTCTTGAGTAGAGAACGCGAGCTGGTTGGTCTGAGAAGAAAAAGGGCAGATTTTCGCCTTCATAAGGGACATTGAGGGTTTTCTTTTCTTTCGTGTGGACCGTATATTTCCGAAGTGTTACGCTGTCCGGCGTCACCGCGAAACTGTGACCACAGAGATGCTATAACGGTCCCCGTGCTGTATACGGAGCCGCCAGTTCACGCACGTACGTGCCGACGTAAGAGCGAACGCGCATACATACGCACGGGAGGTTTCGAATGACCGGTTGGGTAGGGTGGCGAGGGAGATCCGCATGGGAAGCCGTCGACAGTAGTGAGGAGAAAGGGACCGTCCCTGCTTGGGCGTCGTCAACTTCGGGAAGCCGGCCAACGCCAGTTTTCACACTCCGACGCCCGATACATCTCTTTTTCTTTTTTTTTGAACATTTCTCGCTTTTTCCGCCCCACCCGTTTCCGTTATCCTTCTTCTTCTTCTTCTTCTTCACTTCCTTCAATCTGCTACCCGTCCCACTTTCTCTTCATCCTTTTCACTTTTCTTCCTTCCTTCCAGTCTCCACGTCTGACGGTAGATGACTCCGTTTTCTGTCCTTCGTGTGTTCTTGCCGACTTTTCACTGGTCTCTGCTACTCCTTTTTCTTCCTGTTCCTCTTTACTTCTTTTTTTTTTTCTCACGCTTCCACTGTGTTTTTTTTTTTGTTAATCCAGTCAGCTTCCCCTTCTGTTCATCTCTCTCCTCAGTCCTCACGTATCTCCTTTTTCTTCCTCTTCCGCTTTTATTTATTTGAAGGTGCTCTAAAGGAGACGACCGTGCCTCGACGGTCTCGGCTTCCTCACGCCTTTAGCCAACGCACACCGTTGCGAGGCTTCCCGGCCGCGAAAGGAGCCGCGCGGAAGGAGCTACTCGGACGTACACGTCGCGCAGCCGGCGATGAGGAGGATGCGAAACCGCGCAACGCCTGAAGGATCACGGTGCTCCTTTTTTCGGCCCTGGGCATAAATCAAACTTAGACACGCATAACTGGCGCGACACTTTCGAAGCCGCCAAAGAAAGCTGCCGGCTTCTTAAACAATTGCGTGCCGAAAAAAAAAAAAAAACGCGAACGAAGCTGGAGTGCTCACGTTAACGTGACACGACAGGACTTTGCCCTCGACGACTCAGGAACATAGAAGGCGTTAATTCCGGTGACCGTTATGTGAAAACTGTCTAAAACTGCTACGGCCGCGCAAGATCTTGAACTGTATACTTTGGCCTTTAAGCGACAGGCGCGTAGCCAGAAATTTTCCTGGGGGGTGGTGTTCAACCACCCTTCATAAGTTTGAGTTTGAGTTTACTGGTAACATAAGCGTTAGTTACATAATACTTGTATACAGATCTTCGTGCGGGTGTTTGCAATGCATGTGCGCGCATATATATATATATATATATATATATATATATATATATATATATATATATATATATATATATATATATATATGCAAAACCTAAATGTTTTACCCCCTCCCCCCTGGCGAAGTCAGTGAAGAATGGCGCGGCATATAACGAAGGCAGGCGCTAACTTTTGAAACAGTTAATTTCAGAAGCGTCACATTTATAAACAGAACGCTCGAGCTCGAGCCGCAATAGTGACAGTGTACAGTGTCAGTACTATACTAGCACTGTACCATGTCAGTGCAGTGATGACTCACCGTACTGACACAATAAAAGAACAGAGACAGGACCGAAGTCAGAGTCAGTGCCCAGTAAGAATGCCGACGAGGAATATATGAGTATTCGTAGGTGTATAGAGTCTTATTTTAAACTAGAAAACATGGTTTCAGCAGAAGCGACACGAAGACCTTACCACGCGCTTTTATGACGAAAAAATAAATTAACAAAAAGAGCACGTGTTCTCAAAGATGACTTGCACACTAGAAAAGATGCCGGGCGTGCCACTGTCAGCGCATCAGGCGTCGGCAATCTTTTTGTTTGCTTGTACGTTTGTATCCTGTCTACTGGTAAGTCAGATCTCGGATACATGCCAAGTAGTAAAAACTCTGGCAACAGCAAAGGGCGGCCTCTGTCTGGGCGGCATATAAGCTCCTTGTCATGCGAGCGTCTTCTACAGCCTCCGAAATTTTTCGACACGGTTCATAATGCAACACAATCGCCAAGGCCTTAAGAGTGTCTGTCTGTTCTTCCTCTCAACTGTCGGCAACTGACTGCCGTCTTCAGGCAGAAGCGATTAACTGTGCCGAAACGGTCGTGGCAAGCTAGTGGCCACCGCCCTTCGAACCACCGACAAGCTGACATCAACAACCTCGTTGTGCCGTCAACAAATTTGTTTCTCCCTCTCAACCGATCCTCCTCTGAGCACCAATAACATTTCCCTGTTACGACTGCAATCTTAAAGTCATGGACTCCAAAGAGACAATAAGTTGAGTTGTATTAGTTCCTCATGTACGCTTCTACAAAAAGTAACAAAGTCGCAAGAGGAAACGTATAATAAATTCCAGAGAAGCTGCTAATTTTGCTGACGCGGTTTCAAGTATCTGTCATGGCGGTCGCGTTTCGTCGGGGGCGAATTAAGAGCAAGAACATTCGTGTAATTATATTAGGTGTATGTTAAAGGCAAAATATAGACGATGGCAACGCTTTAAAAGTCGCACACGATCTCCCCACGACCGTCATGCGTGTTAACGGCATCTGTTCCGCCCCGGTTAATTTTTGTTGTCAGTATACGTATACGGACTGCACATTTTATTCCGAAAGCGCCAAGCACTGATCTCAGCCGCTTTCAATAACATTCGCTGCCCTGCAGCAACCGAATTACGAGAAAATACGTTGACATCAGCGGCGCTGGAGGGAGCGAAACTTACAAAATGAAACGGAAACTCTACCTTCAATCTGAGCTATTCTGGATGTATAGCCTGCCAGAAACGGCTCCCGGAATGAATAAAAAAAGGGGGGGGGGGGCATTACATTGGCTAACACCGGACTAGGGGATCCGACCATCGTACCATGTGGATAAGGAACACCGAAAAAAATCAAGCTTTTCTCCCTCTCTCTCATTTCCTCTTCTAACGTTATTCAACTCTTCACCACAAATATGAACGAATGTCGAGTTTATAGAGAACAAGGTTTTCTTTAACGGACTTGCCAGTGTTCCCCACGCATTTCAACCTATATAAACAGCACGTACAGTCACTGGCGAATGAAATGCGACCAAGAAATCATAATGTAGGATAGGGTTCGCGATAATATAATACAAAAGAAAAAAGAAACATAGCGCTGCTTGCACTAAAATGCCGCGCAAGGCTGGGTCAGAGCAGAGCTGCTGGGCATGTCTCAGCTTGTTAACCATCTGGACAGAATGCTTGGGCGGTGTCTGAGAGCGTGCCCGTTAATGACTATGATAATTTTATATCTAAGACACACGGCAAACCTCGACCATAACAGCTCTGCTGTAATATATGGGGTTTTAGGTGCCAAAACCACGATATGGTTATGAGGCACGCCGCAGTGGAGGGGCTCCGGAAATTTCGACCATCTGGGGTTCCGTAATGTGCACTTACATCGCGCAGGGCACGAGCCTCTATACCATTTCGCCTCCATCAAGGCGCAACCGCCGCGGCCGGGATCGAACACGCTACCTTGGGGTCAGCAGCCGAGCACCGTAACCACTGTTCCATCGCGGAGGGCCAAGTTTCGCGAGTGCTAACTCCGGACAGCGCCTCCTCTATCTCCAGATTACTGTCTCAGACCGCTAATTAGGAGGTTGCAACAGATGATTTAGGCCTCTTATTAAGCGCTCAAGCCGAAATCATACTGATATTACGCGCACTGGCGAAAAAAGAACGAGATAACGCATTTTAGTTAACCTGAACTTGATCGTATTCCATTTTTTTTTTTTGTCCACGACTGTATACACACGCACGCAGCGCTGCCCCGGCGTGCGCTGTTTTATCTGGCGCCGTGCACCCGGCACGTATTCAAGTCTTTTAACAACAGGACAAGGGCGATATAACGGATGAATGCAGTGCAGCAGCTTTCACGTTAAACTGAATGGTTATATAGTCACCACACAGTGAGTCTGTTTGCCATTCAGCCGAAGAGAATCACATCCCAGAATCCTTTTTCTTGTTTTTTTTTCTTTACCTATAATGAGTACTGCGTGAAAAGCATGTCTTTGTGCGCGCGCGTCCGTTATGCATGCACAGTGGGCAACGTATGGTCCTCTACATCTTTTGTCCAAGTCGCTTACGCGTCCGTTTCCTTTGCACCTCAACGCGAGTTCCACGACCGTGTAAACTCGGCTTATGCCTCTGGCGACGTACAATAAATGCCGTCGCAAGGACGTCTAAGCGCACGAATACTGCATGAATATATGCGCTTTCGTTTCCACTGCGCAAGTCAACGGAACGATCGCAGCGCCGCAGTTACACCTGGTAGTGTTTGTAGGAAGCTCTGTATACGCGATGTACAGGGCGCCGACCACGCGTGCCTCGGCTGTTTGCCGCTATACTTTCTTTGTCCAAACATCGTATAATACGTGCAGGAGTGGGACCAGCCTGCCGAACACGACGGGGCCATTATGGAGCGCCCACGCATGCACGCTGCTCGCATGCGTGCAAAGCCGCGGTCACACCGCGAAGAATGAGACTCACTGTCACGATACGTAAGCTCGAGGAAGCGCGAGTTTCGGGGTCCCGAAGGACTTGAGCATCCGCACGGAGGTAGTCAGTTTAATCTCGCCATGAAAGAAATACAGAACAAAGCACATCACGCGGATTCCTTCTGCGAAGAACTGTACAGAACGTGCTCGGTAGGCGTTAGCAGTAGGACGGTGACTACCATTGAACGCGTGCATGTATGTATAGTCAATGATAGAGGAGGCACTGGTATAGTATAGTATAGAATGGAAGAATGCGATAGAACTGACGACCAGGTCACGTTTATACCGAAAGGAAAGGGGAACATACATACAAGGTCCCATGACAATAGAGGTACAAGCACTGCGGAAGCCTAACCACACATGCACGACGCTTGTCGTATAACGCTTTGTACCGTCGTAAGGAAGCACGAACGAAGTTCATACACTTCGCGCTTCGATGCCCCAGGATTCAAGCGTAAAACATCAGGCATGTGTTCCTAACGGCGCACGCCCGCACGCACACGCACACACGCACATGAGTGCAATCTTGCTCTGCATTCGCGATCACAGAATGAATCAATGAATGAATGAATGAATGAATGAATGAATGAAACCCGGTTTCATTCATTCATTCATTCATTCATTCATTCATTCATTCATTCATTCATTCATTCTGTGATCGCGAATGCAGAGCAAGATTGCACTCATGTAAAGGCTTTATTACACTGAAAGAGACAGCTCTCTGCCGCAATTGGGGATTTAGTGGGAAAGGGGTCGGGGAGAAACGACTGCTAGGCGAACAGCGCTTGCATTCAGCTTTAGTGGTTAGCATATATCTGCTTTTCACAGAAAAAAAAAAAAACATATGCCAAAGGACAAGTTCTTCTGCCAGGTCATAATACCAGCCGCGTTCTTACCAGTTCGCAAGCGCTATACGTGTGATGTCAATTTGCGATGACCCGTTGATACTGTTCGTGGCATACACGTGGATCACTGGCGTAGGAAAGAGGGGGTGTTCAAACATCCCCCCCCCCCCCGAAAAATTTTCTGGCTACTGTATACTGACACGGATCATCTATGTAAAACAACCCACGCGGCAGAACGCATTCGCTGCGATCTGCGAGAAACCACTCCACAATTGCTCTCGCGTGGGGAGCTATCGTAGCTGCATGCAGCCGAGCAATGATATGCGGACCCCGACCGCGAACGCGCTGCGGCTTTCGCCCGCAGAAATGCCCACGTGAAGAACGACTTGGCCCTTCCCGCGCACCGGTAACATTCTTTAACGTCAATTCACAAAGCAGCGCGGCCTTGCTAAGTGCAGGTATTCGCGCCAGCCTTATTGATTATGGCACAGCAACCTCTCAAACGCATTAAGGGAAGCTTCGACTTAAGAAGCGAGCGAAACAATAGTACTAAACATTATTGAGCTTTGTTTGTCATTTATGCAACATCTTGCCCTCTAGCTCCTGAGTATGCATGAGAGAGAGAGAGAGAGAGAAAGAGCTGATGACCGGTCAAGCTGAGTACGCGCTCTCGACTTCTTTATTTTTTTTTTTTTTGGTGACGCAAAAAATTGCCTCACGCGTTGACTGAAACATCTATTTTCATTTAGATAATTTCTACAGCTTCGGAATTATACATCCTCTCACCATACTCCAACATAGCGAGTTAAATTCACGGCGTACAACGCGGAAACATCGCAGAATGACAACGTGCATGAGGGTGTACGGATATATAGGCATAATTTTAATAGAAAATAGACGTGACCGACGTAGAAACACGGAAAACTTGTCAACAGCGTTATTATAGCAGCGGCGTCCTAACTGCATATATAGTTAATAGGACGAGAGGCCCGTGTACTGTGCGATGTCACCATCATCATGAGCCTGACTACGCCCACAGCAGGGCAAAGGCCTCTCCCATGTTCCGCCAATCAACCCGGTCCTGTGCTTTCTGCTGCCACGTTATGCGATATCAGTGCACCTTGAAGAACACCAGATGGTCGAAATTTCCAGAGCCCTCCACTACGGCGCGCCTCAGGATCACAGCGTGGTTTTGGCACGTAAAACACCAGATATTATTATTAAGCATCCGCGTCTTTCTTTCGTTACTCCAAACATTCCGCACTAAGCCGTCATTAAATTTCATTCTATATATCAGCACGCTATAGAAAGTAAAGATTAAGACCCAGGCTATAACGGACTAAGGAAGTAGGACACATGTCCTCAACATAACCGTTATTGTATAAATTATTTAGGTCGAATATTTCGCAGCGCACATGCTACCGCATTATGAAGGAACACATCAGCGTCGAATGTCTCTTGTTCCTTGGCCCTATGGTGAAACTCGCAGTGCGCGCACACAGGCGGGCGATGTTTCGCTCCGCAATTAAGAATAAACGTCCGCGCGCGGGGCGCACGCCATTTGTCATTTACGGTCAGCGGAGAACAAATGACGAAAGCCGCCGCAGCCGACGGAAATTTCGCAACGACCCGCAGCGACGGCGATGACGAAAAAGCAGCAACAGCAATGCACTGCTCGCGGCGAAGACAAGCGCGAAAAAACAGCTAGAGAACAAGCCCGGCCATGCAGGCTTTTCTGCCCGTCGGCCAATGAGATACGTCCCTGCGTGGGACCGGGCCAAGAAAGCATACAACTTAAAGCCTACGAGATAAAGAAGCAAGGAACAAACACAAACGCAAGATTCGCGCCGCGTTCCGCGCGGTCGTTCAATATGAATGAACGCGACGGGGCGCCATGAAATAGCAAAGCAGCAGCAACGGCGACGACGAGACAAGGGCGGCGAGCGTGCAGGACGGCGCCCGGAAGCGCAGGACACCGGCAGCGAACGGAGGTGGTCGAGCGGAGTCATTCGGTATGCACGGTATTTAGGTCCCCGCCTCTTCCCGCTATACCTTGCAGCTAGTTTCGTATACACGGCGTGTAATGCGCACTTCGCCTCATCGACTGCGTGCAGTGCAGAGGAGCGCGCCAGACGTGTCGTGTCAGCCGCGGCCAATAGACAACGAAAATCGCAGGGAAAGAATGCCCGTTCGGGGCCTCACTGTCAGTGTCTAACGCTCCCGTGATCCTCCTGGTCAGAGGGGCCTCGTGGTTTAGCGGGCCGACCACGGGCTAACCTCTAATCAGTGGAGAGGATGAACTGCATCTCGTCTTCGTCAACGAGATCAGTAAACCTCCGCTGCACTGCGCGGATTTGGTCGGACGGAATATGTAGTGTAGCGCACCGCCAGAACAACGACAAAAAAAAAAAAAAAAAGAAAACGCACGGCCGACCGGCGTTGCTCGTCGCGTCGGAAAGGAACTCCACCCGGAATGCAGGAAGGGGAAAAACGGAGGCGACGTTCGCTCGCGGTTTTTAGCTGATGTCGCCGCTGCGTGGCTGCGTCCGTGCTTCCTAGGCGTGTGCGCTTCGTTTCACTTTCTTGCCACTATATGTATAGTCTGCGTTCGCGCAAATGCCCCTCTTTGCCTACAGGCTCTCCGCATGCACGCACACGAACTGCCGTTACACACTCACCGCTGCTGCTGACAACCTATACGCTGGAAAGAAAAAAGAAAACATACATAGAAGGAGAAACGTCGCGAAAATACCAGGGAGCGTAAATTCCGCCAACAAACAACGATGAACGCGTGGTCTGTGGCCAGCAACAAGGCGATAATCGTGTCTAGGGTTTTTCACGCCAAAACCATGATATGATTATGAGGCAAGTCGTAGTGGAGGGCTCCGAAAATTTCGATCACCTGGTGTTCTTTAATGTGCACTATAATCAAAGTAAACGGGCCTCAAGCAAGTTCGCCTCCATGGAAAGGCGACCACCGCGGCCGGGATCGAAACCACGATTTTCGGGTCAGCAGGCGCGCACCGTAACCATTATACTACCACGGCGGCCAACAACAAGGTGATACGGATATGTCGTTGACCAGGCGATCACATCCTTAGCCATAAAAGGAGAGCGGAATACGCATATAATGGTCTCATTCCGAGGGGAGCGCAGTGAGCCGACGACGTGCGCTCTCCTTTGTACGCAAAGCGCTTGAATGGCGCAGCGTTACGTTACGTTCAAACAACGCCGCGGCCGTCAAGGTATACGTCTTCGCAGAATGCTGAAGAGGGCCCTTTGTATCCATACGAACACGTGCAGCTGTATTCTTCTATATTTTCTCTCTCGTTCTATAGTACTGCCACGCATTGGTCATACCACGCTGAACATGGCTCTCGTCTCTCGCTGTACTAATATTGCGCTTCCGAATGACTTCTCTCGTACGTCGGCGGAGTGCTGTAACGCACTCAACCACAAAGAAAGGTCGCCAGTGTGCGTTGTATCACCGCAGGGTACATTGTCACTTATCCTTGAAGTAAGCTGCATCCGCAGCTTGTTTATGCAAGCTTTTTTATTTATGAATAAGCTGGGGGGGGGGGGGGGGGGGAGAGGGAGGCCAACAGCTCAGGTGGGACTCCGAGACGGCCATATAACGATCGATGGACATCGCTGTAATCAAGATTTTTGACTGCCTGTCGTCCGTGAAGTGTGCTCGTCCAACACGAATTACGTAGGCTACTACATATGGTGAACGAGAACACCGAATTGATGTTGATTCAACGAATAATTGCAATGCACTTACACGAATGTGACGTAATAAATTGCCAGAGATACCTTTCCCCGTGAGTATTTAGTGTAATCAATGCTTTTGTGCTTGGCAACTGCGTTTAGCGGTTATGGCCTTTAAAAAGGTAATTTTCGTGTTCCACCTCATATTGCTTACGACTATATATATATGGGATTCCTTCGTTGTATCCCGCACGTACTGACGACAGCGCATAACATGATCCGGCCATCGCTTTTCAAAGCGCATTTGAATGTATATATATAGACAAGAGGTCTCTGTACTTTACAGACGAAGCTAAACACAGACGCGCGCCCGTTCCAATGCACATTGCAGGAGAGATAAACAGAGGAGGGGGGTGAAAGGCAAGAAGGTCAACTGGAGTTCACACAGAGGCTGTGATTACGCAGCTACAGACAATTCTAGAAGCCACCGTCACCAAAACGCTCTATATATGCGCCACACGGCCGAAATCGACAGGAGCGCGACCTCCCTCCCACTCCGGCGCTCTTCCGGCTCGCACGCTCCGTCGCAGCGACGTGCTGCGTTTCGGTGGCGGGTGCACGATAGGCCACGCGTGCCGCAGTCCGTGCCAAGCGTGGCGAGCGACATCGTTTTCGCGCCACGCTGACTTCTTTCCGCCGTGCACTCGTCACCCGCCCACCCACCTCCTGCTGCAATCGTTGAATCGTTTCATCACCGTTAGCGAGGAGGACATCACTCCCTCGGCTGGTCTCTCCGCTGTAGACTTCTCGAAGGCTCTCATCGACCACGTCCTTCCATTGATTATCCTTTCGAAAATGCACAGCATTTGAAACAGACCGGCACAAGGCTTGCTCGATTGTACACTAACTTTCGTGGTGGGAAGTTTTCAAAATAAAATCAGTCGCGAGTGAGCGTCATTCCTGCCCTGTGCTCCAATTCGCAATGTATACACTAAACCACAAACACACACGTACACAACGTATGGGGGAGGGGGGCACCGATAGCCAATGTTTATAATCATACTAAGGGTAAGGGACAAGGGCTTGTATTCATAGAAGCTACCTACGTCAAACTTATTCGTACGACTGCAAAGTAAAACCAACCCCAATCCTGTGCATGTTATTAGCGAAGGCGACCAGCCAGTACTTTATAAAAGGAAGAAAAAAAGAGAATAAGAAGAAGAAATAAAAGGACGCACTCTTTTTCAAATTGGGTCCGAGAACCCTATAGGCATTCTTACAGTGATAGGCTGTGCAAACGAGCACATTCGTGTGCAAACTAACACAGACGTATGTAAACGAACACAACCATTCGCAAAAGAACACAGCCGCATGCAAGCAAACACAGCCGTGTGCGTCGCACCGCAGGTTTTTGAACAATACAACTGCATCCGGAGTGACTCGTCCCTGCCCGACACTCCGCGCGGTTTCGTTGCGGAAGGAATCAATCGGTGTTCAAATGACGACGTTATACGGCAGTAGTGACACGGCCCTGCGCAACGGTTCGGTTCCGACAAGGAAGCCTTCCACCGGCATTCAAAATATTCCTGCTCGGCGCCGCTTCCGGGCCACGTCACGTGCACGGCACGCGTCTGTGCGCCCGCCCCAGTCCGCCCCTCTCCTCTGCACTGGCTGCACGGGTGAAAAACGAAACTGGGCGGTCACTGTGCCGGAACCGCCGCAGGGGTCAAGAATACGGCAACCCTCCAGTGAAGCATAGGCCTGTTGGCCGCGCCGACCCCGTTACCACGTGCACGTTACACAGCCGCAGACGTCACACCTGTCTCGCGACCCTCAAGCTGTCTACAGCCTGCGAAGCAGAGGAGGACGGCATATCTGAACTAAAGTCCCAAGATTTTTCCCTAGGGACTTTAATCTGAACCATAGGCGTGTGGACGCGGGAGGGGGTGGGGAAACGTCCCCCCCCCCCCCCCCGCACACACAATCATCTAAAAGGGGGCGCCAATCGGTCGGACCATTCACGTCATATTTTTAATGCTTACGACTATGGAAGGTTGACGATAATGGCGACAAGGACCCCTGATGTTGCATTCAAAGATCTGCTTACTCCCCACCTTTACCAATGGCAGGCCTTTGTGAGAATTACGACATCGCTTCATTTTCATTTTTTAATCGATTACGGAGCTAGTTTTCTTTCGGACTCGACCAACGAAAGGAAAACGAGGGGGGGGGGGGTTGCGGTGACGCTCGGCTTCCCCTAATGGAGACTCTGCGCACGCCTATGATCTGAACGTTATATACTATAGCCGCACGCTGAGTATACTATCTCCCCCAGCGAAAAGCTCCTTCTGGTCAGACCCTGAAGCCACGTGTCTGAGAAAGACGTACACGCCGTTTTGAATGTAATACGCATGTATATATTTGGAAGGCAGCGGCTGCAGTAACGTTTCGCCTTTTCTTCGCAATGGCGCATTGGTTTTTTCATTCTGAACAATGGAAATGAGGGGGTATAGTTGGCAGAGTGAGCTTACTTGTGTGCTCTGAGGGCAAGTGAGGCAGAACCCTGTGATCAGGAGGTCCCCTCGCCGCATTTCCGCAATATATGATAAGAAGGGCCGTATGCTTACAAACATAGGGGTCACCACATATGCGCGCAGGTCAACAAGTGTTGAACACGCATATACTTACAAGGAAGAAACGTGTCGGTACGGATAGCTATCAGATGGGGGAGAGAAGTGTCCTCAATATCCTGACAATTGATGGGATATGTGCTGCGTGTGTGCGCGTTGTTATCCTTGGGGTTTCAGACCTCGCACTGATTTAAAGCCAGGAAGTCACCGCCACAAACGCACATAAATAAAGCGGGCGGCCTTTTTTTTTTCTTCTTTCCTGCCAAGCTTGTCGCTGCCCTCGCTACATCGCTCGAACAGCAGCTCATAAAGAAAACTGTACAGTTATTGAGTGACGACAAGTTTTACTTTTTAGAGACGAGTCCCGACATCAAAGTATTCGCAGTAGGAGCAGAGAGAGCCGAGCATATATATATAGACATGGCAGCCACCAGAAGCGGTGCAGTCCTTCACGGTTCCGTGTTCATTCATTCATTCATTCATTCATTCATTCATTCATTCATTCATTCATTCATTCATTCATTCATTTCAGTAAGGTACTGCGCGGCCCACGAAGAGCTTGGCATGCCCCGCGCGAAGTATCGGCTTCACGAAGCCATATTTAAAAAAATCCTCAATTTACCAAAGCGCTTTTGATTTCACCAAAAATGCTTCCTATTCCGAATTAGCGAAGTAAACTCAAGGTATCGCCCGATATAACGAAGAACTGGAGGAATGTGGGCCGGCCGAGCTTATATTCAGTAGACGGACGTCGTTCATTGACCTGCTAAAAAAAATAATAATGCCACGCACATCTATATGAATACCGAACGAGCTTACACCAGGCTCGCTCTCTACGGTAAATGCGTGCGCAGGCGGAAACTGCATAGCTTTTTCGGGAGTGCATTTTTGACTAAATAAAATGTTACGTGCAAGATTGTATTAACAAGCGTTTTTCAACTTCACAAAGTTCTCTGTTTCACGAAATAGTCTCGGTGTCCTATCAACTTCACTAAATGTAATTTTAACAGTATATTATACCTATATAAAAGAGCACTGCGGCGTGCCTGACTTCAACACTTTTCACTGGCCTAGATGATCACACGTTGTCGAGGAATGACCAGTTAATTATTAACTATTTAACTCCAAATGATAAAAATAAAAAAGGAATGAATGGTTAAAAAAAGAAAGGAGTAAGGGGGTACACCGACAGACAAAAATGTCAAACAAATGTCTCACTCATTAATGATTCGCGAACGCCTCCCGAAATGCAAAAGTTGTTATCCGGTATATACTGCAGTTTACAGCTCATTCCGATAATGATCAGCGTGAAGCTGGGTCTAAGAAGGGGTCATTCACCTCTCGTCCTTCGCGTATACGTTCGTAAAAGTCGAGAGACGAGGCCCTCGAACGCGGCTCTCCTGATGACAAGGTTGCAATGTCAGCTTGTTGGCGATCCATCTGAACAATTTCGACGTATAGCGCGAAACGACACACGGACACAAGAAGGCGCGTAAGCGTTATGCGGTGTCCTTATGTGCCTTCTCGTGTCCCTGAGTCGTTTCGCGCTACATCACATTTGTTCTCACGATGACTTACACGTCGACGCTCCCATACAATCGTGCAAGGTCAATTACGAATCCGAAGATCGCCTCCTTCCTCCTCGGTATGACGTAATACTCAAATTATCGCGGAGCACGCAAGAAACACCTGCGCACAGGTGTTCCATATGACGACGAACGCAAGTTATGGACTGCAAGCAATAGATCGAAGCCTTAATTTGCTCAAACTGCCGTTGGTCGACAGATTCTCTGCCGTTGTACATGCAAGGTCGAAATGCCAATGATAATATGCAAGCGAAGAAAATGGGTATTCACAGATCACGAATGTATAGCTTGCTACTTTGTTTTTTGTTTTTTTCTTTTTGAAACGTCAAATGTCGGGGAAATGCAACCACTAACAGGCTGTAAATTATTGCCCAAAAAAAAAAAAAAAAACGTTCGCACTGTTATTTTTTTGTATTCATTTCAAATTACTTTACCGGCCCTATGAGGAAGCACCGAGTTGGGAGGAGGGGGTGCATCGTAGAACGAATGATAGAAAACTGATACATAAGAGCCAGAAATGTTTACAATAATAACGTGCTTGAAAAACATTCTACACTTGTGTGCGAGCTAATAACACTCCAAATTACTTTCAAGCCATTTCGCTACCCCAGGCGAACTTTGTTGACGCCGGTGACAGCACGTGCAATGTAGCAGGTACACTTGTGCATAAGAATTCGGCTTCGTGACAATTGGGAACAGATCACGCGTTTTTGTGAGGTGTGCGCTCATGTATTGTTAAATATAGTACTAGTTTAAAGAGGGCGTGAAACTTAATTACCCGGCCATGGGTGGAGCTAAGAAAGAAACTTCGGAGGCAGCATTAGGCCTTGAGGCGAACGCTCCGTGAAGCCAGCAGTCATGCGACTTTTTGCTTCATTTGAGATCACGCAAGAAATGAGATTTACCGAGACTTTCGGGTATGGTGCCCGGTAGTTTTTAGCCGAAGCGCGCTTGTTCGGCCAGCTCACTATGGGGCCGGGTTCAAACACAGAACTTAACCGGGGGTACTAATACCTACCGCGCGCTCTGACATTTTGGTCACATGTTGGGCCGACACAGTGGACTTCCATGGCCTAGCGCAAGGCTCCTTATTATCTTATTTTTTCCTCCATGTACCCGGCATCACTGTCGAATCACGACAGATTCATACGGTACGGTACGAAGAACTTTATTTAAAGATCCGGAGAAATAGGGTGACACCGCGGGCCGCTCCCACGTGGGGACAGTTAGACCTAGCCCACGGAGTAAGACCTATAGCCTAACCGCTTAAACAATGAAAACAGACATGCCCTGAGAGAAAGAAGCAGCATAGAGCTAGTGACGCCAGTTCTTTTCTGAAAAACAACGGAATGAAGCGATCTTGCACATTAGCCAACATGCGTGCAGACAGAACGGTGAAGCTGTTGAAAGTTGACGAGCAAAGAACGTGCTTACGTACAAGTATATGGGAGCATCAAGTGAGGAAAGGGATATCGCAATTTTAAATCTAGTACGCGAACATATCCAATACAGTTGATCACAGATCGCTCTTTCTTTTTCATCAGGGAACATATGTACGTGTACAGCCATTACGATAGCCTTAGAGGAAACTAATTTCGTGCCGAGAAAGATGTCCGCGATGTGAGGAATTAAATTATCTTGATGAATGCACGCGAAGTGGCTGGGCCCAGCTCGGTTCTCGAGGGAATGCAAGCGCGCCTACAACTTGCACGGACTAAATATAGCCGCTGTAGCGCAAGCATTCCAGGAATGCAGAACGCTCTTCCCTAGGCACGCGGCGGAAAACTTACGCGCCCTATGCATGTTTAACTGATGCAACGCACATCGCGATATTTGGCCGAGCGCCGCAGAACGAAATCTGCGAAACTTTGGAATCGAATCGATGCGAAGATGAACGCTTAGGTTGCACCAGTGGAAGTTATAAGGAACGCAAAAGTAGCGAAGAAATCGCGATGTGGCGCTTGGAGCAAGGGTTTCGGAATCCACCAGAATCCTGGATAAAAGCCTGCCTCGAAATTCCCGCCTTTTACCCCCTTCGCACTGCCTAGAACCTCGCAGTTCGCGCAATCGGACGCAAGCGTGCTGGGAATCGACGCAAAGCAACCAACACCAGTCTTCAAATGAGATCCCGGCAGCGACGTGCATCCCAAACTTTCGCAATGCAAGCGGATCGAAGTAAAAGACGGTACGAGCGCTATGAAGGAAAAAAAAAAAAAAACAAACAACCGAAGATGACACCCTTTTGACACCCTTGCAGCTCCTTTCATTATATCGGTCTGGCGTCGCATTGCTCTTTCCTCAACTCCAATGCGACTACTAATCTGCGACGCAAACGATGCAGATTACCAAGTCGCGAAAACGCCCCGCGCAATATATCGAACCGCTCTGCGTGATCAAGTACACTTGTCAGACGACGCACGAAATCGCAGCGATTGAATTCTTCGGATAACTCGCGGCGAAGCAAGCAAACAGATAAGATACACGTGAGCGGGTACCCAGAATGGAACCGTACACCCGTGGCAAGGGGTGATTGCGCAACCGTAGCAGGTTTCCCATCGCGAGCCGCCAAGACGACAACGAGCGCTCGATGCGTCAAGGTCGCCGCCGCCTCTCGATGTGTTCCAGCCGTGCAGCGCCGGTAACAAAACTCTCGCGCTGTGTTTACACGGATGAGCTTTGCGGCCGCTCATAACTAGCGCAGCGCGCACCGAAGGCGTGAAGCGCGCAGGCGCCGGACTTCCACGAAACCTGCAGTTTTCCGGCCAAGCAACAGCTGTTTTGTGATTTTAACACATTCAGTCACAGACAGTACGGTTATACTTTAACGTGCCTACTCCTTCCAAAAAATGGAATCTGCAGCGATAACCGCGATGCGGGTTGCGCTTTCCGCATCTTCTTTGATCAGCCAATTGCGCCGCGACAAGCAGTGAGCACATGCGCCTTATGCATATTTAGCACACGGCGTTTGTCAGTAATTGATGCAAGGTTGACAATACCGGCTTGATCAAAATAAAAGTGGAGGACACGGCTGGCCGGGGGAAATTGGATGCGTTTCCAGTTCCGTAAGCGAGCTGACACAAAGTTGCGAAATCAACCCAACAGCTCGCGTTGTGCCTGACGTCCAGTATTTTGACAGATGAAATTTAACACCGGCAGCTAAGGACACAGCTACTTCGGCGACGTTTACAAGTATTTTAACCTGCCCTTTGACAGGGTAACCAATTAGTTTCATACATTTTATTTATTTTTTGCTTTCACGGCTCCGCGTTAACATTCGGCGCTTTAGGTATCGTAGGGCGGCAGAGGAACACAGTCAAATCACGTTTATTTCACGTTGCCGCGGAGTAGAAGGACAAGCGCGAATGACGCGGCTTCAGCGTGTCGTGTTTCCGCTTACCGAAACTAACAAGCGGCCGCGGCAGCAAGGTATGGCGCATCAAAATCGCCGAGAGAGCAACAAAAATATTGCCTTCATTGAACGGCGCGCGGAGACGCAAGTGAGGCCGCTGCTTCCAGCCGCATACCGGTGACAGCCGCTACCGGCGAAAGTGCAGGACGGAATAGTTTTCTCTACTCACTTTAGACGTACGGAGAGAAAACTCCTCCGGCGAGCTTCCTTGGATATCACCTTCGGAGGCACAACACGCAGAACCCGGTTTCTATGCTAACGAGCGGCAGCTCCGAGAGGGGCAGACATGCCTCTGACGTCAATGACGTCACTGATGACGAAACGAGGCAGCGAAGCGTTGCCATGGCGATATGTCAGTCTATCATATTTAGCAACCAATGCGAGGTGATTATTACATTTAGGTAAATAAAGCTACCCTACGATCTCACTGAGTACGTCACGTGTTTTTCTTAAGTTACCTTGCATTTTTGATTCAGCAGTTTTACTCCGAGTCGCCTAGTTTCAATTACAAATCTCAAAGGCCGTTCTTTTGTGCATTTGAGAGCCAAAAAACGCGCCACAAAAGTCTCCGCTACAAATCTCAGAGGCTATTTTTTTGTGTACTGCAAGCGTCGACACGGGAGCCGGAAACACGCCACGACCGCCATGTTTTATACGCAACAACGTCAAGTTAAGCGGATTCGCGACGCGGTCAACAGGCAACGCTGTAGTTTCATTGTCTGATGTATCGTAGATGGTGCGCCCGGCTTGTGAACTTTGTCAGTGGTGAGCTGTAACCTATACGCACTCGCTTCAAAATGAGCTACCAGCTATACAGAAACACGACGCTCGGCAACACCCTGCAAGAGAGTTTAGACGAGTTAATACAGGTAAGATATTTTTCTCTGCGAGCGTATCTCACACGCTGGTTGAGCGACCGTGTTGCAGAGGTGAAAGTTGGGGAAGAGCTGCATTGTCGCCTTTTAATTTGTGGAATATCGCACTGCCGTGTTCTTCCGGACTGATTAAATACGTGCCCAACACATCCTAAATTCTTTTTTTTTCTTTTCTGGTGAGTGCCCGCGAACACTTTTTCAGGGCGCTGTGCTCGAGAACGCTTCAAATGTGCTTGTCGCTTCATTCCGACAACCTGATGCATTCGACTTCTCTTTCTTTTTTTGCAGTGCGGCCAGATCACACCTCACCTCGCCTTGAAAGTCCTCCTACAGTTCGACAAAGCCATCAACAATGCCTTGGCTAACAGAGTCAAGACAAGGTTAACTTTCAAGGTAAATTTGGGGGCATAGCACTGCATCCTCTGGGGAAGAAAACCCTTGTTGCCAATTTTGTCTATACTGACGTCACTTTCTCCAACAAAGTCACCGTGATCTCGCGGTGCAAATTTAGTTTAGTGAGGATAAGCGAAAGCGACACAGATAACTTAATTAGCGAGGCGAGCGCTTAGTCAAACCACCTATTCAAAGGTCAACACTTCGGGAAGCAGCCGTCACTTTTGAATAATGAGCAGGCGCTACAGTGCACGTAGCAGCAACGCGGCAAGTTGACTTGGAAGAGCTAACGTTAATATTCAGTAATATTTTTTTCAAATGTCATCGAGAGCGTTTGCAGCACGAACATGCATGCGTGCCTCTTACCTCACCGTAAGAATGATACTTACACAAAGCAAAAACTAGTACACGAACCTTTCCTCGACTTCTTGGCGCTGATAGTTG
Source organism: Rhipicephalus sanguineus (assembly GCF_013339695.2). Taxonomy (NCBI): domain Eukaryota; kingdom Metazoa; phylum Arthropoda; class Arachnida; order Ixodida; family Ixodidae; genus Rhipicephalus; species Rhipicephalus sanguineus. The sequence goes on from NC_051180.1 coordinate 82,527,984, forward strand.
AAAGACGTAAAAGGGAGATTTTCACTATGTTGCTGTGCTGATGCTTGATCAGTTGTTTATTAAATGTTATGCCTGTAGTGGCAACTTGTAGTGTTACAATTGCTGGGACTAGGTACATGGGAAAAAAAGCAACCCTGTTTCTACAAAAGGATTCTCAGCTAGTCAAGTTGGTACTCTGTTCTTGAGGTGAACAGCTCAAGAAATGCTGCAAGGACAGAGGAATACGAAGGGAATAGCCATTTATTTATTTTATAATTTCATGTAATAACCAATTTAAGCAATCGGTGTCCATATCTTCAAACACTGTCGCACCCCTTATGTGAAACCCTGAAATACTCTGACAGCGGCTCTAAAGGTTATGATAAATGGTAATGATGCATCTCCCGAACCTGAGGGAATCTGTAATAGATGTTTTGGGACACCACCTGGGAAACTGATGCCACAGAAGTGGCCATTCGCACTCCCTGAAGTGTGAGAGGTGTCCTCACAACAGTTTTAATGCAGATTGCAACGTGGGCCAATCGTGGTGGAACCGCAGTGTCACAGCATCTACGTGTCTCACAGCATTAACTATTAAAACAAACCAGTAAGCGAGCCATGCAGTACATCTCAGCTGGTCTAAGAAGCCAGTAGCGCAAAATAAGCGAGGACAAAACATGTGCCGGCACTTTTGAGCTGGTCTGCTCAGAAGCTATTGTTTGACTTTGGCAATCATCCTCCATTGGACCATGCCCGCGAAAGTTGTCTTTCAGATATCTGTGGTAGAACTCTCGAGGTTTTAACTTACCAGTGCATGCAGTGCCTGGAAGATTCAACAGTTGGTTATAGGAGGTGCGACCCTCCAAAGTGGACTTGTGAAGCGATTTCATGACCCTCGACCACGCCCAGAAGAGCACAATAGCCAGTAGGGTCCTGGAAGAGGGGCTCCACCCGCACTAATCAGTAGCAGTGCTTATTTCGACAAAGTTGTTTCTCTCTCTGATTGCATAGGAACACCAGAAGGGCACTTGTTTCAAGTAAACTGTCTCAAAAGCAGGTATTGCAACAAAGTTGCTGCCAAAGGTCACATTGACCGAAAATATATCTTGCTTGTCAGTCTGAGCTGTTGCAAGTTTGTTGCTGCTGATGTGCCGTGTCTAAAGGTAAATCATTGTTAAAGAGTGTGTATATATCCCACTGAGAGTGTATGCAAAGTCAAGAATACAAAAGATACACTTGGAGTGTAGTTTGCAGCTTCCTGAAGCTGTGATCTTTGGGTCCATGCTTTGACCTCAAGTATGCATCACTATACAAGTCTTTAGCACTGCTTACTTAATGCTAAACTTGTATGTTGAGATCACAGAACCCGGTTGCAGTGGCACCACCATATGTCGAAAGCCACGCAAAGACCATATTTACCAGTCTCCCAGTCATCACTGTCATTCTAGGATTTCAAGTGAAAGCGCCATTCCAGGAGCTACATGTCTTAATTAAATGCTGAGAAGTGCTCCAGTCATGCAAATGAAGTATCTAGAGGCATGAGTGCATTCTTTATGGTCATATATTGTATCAGCATGTAAACATGGAAATTTGCTCTTTATTCTAAAAATGATTCTCATTAACAATTGGAATTCATATTTCTGTGCTGTTTCCGGCTGCATATTTCACCGAGCATTAACCACCTTTTGACTTTTTACAAAGCAGCATGGTGAAATGCACCGGCTATTAAAAATAACTATTATTTTCCCTTCATAAATATTTGCAATATATCCCTAATTACAAAGATTACAATTCCAGTAGTTTATTTATAGTTAGCCTGCGTAGTTATGCTTCCCTTGAGTGAACTTTCATTTCAGCAAACAGTTTTTCAGGGCTTCCTAGTTCATTCAGCTAGTCTCCCGCAAGTCCTGCTTCTGTTTTACTCAAGCGTGAGCTTACGTAGAGCAGCATGTACTTTTCGGCTTGTCAGAAGGAATGGGAGACATAGGTTTACACATGTAACCGAAATAATTTAAGCCAAACCTTCCTTTGTTATCTGTCTCAGGTATATTGTGATCAGTTAATGATGTTGCATTTGGCTTACCTAAGTGCTCATGAATGAAGGGGTTCATAGTGTTCCAAATTCCGTGATCGTATCGAGTTTTATATAGTACTCTTCTCTCGCTGCGCTGCAACAATATGGCACATACATTTCAGTACTGGCCATAGCACAGCTACATTATTCATGATGGCCGCTATATACAGCTTGAAATGTGAATTTTTGTACTTGGTCTGTCTCTGTTTCATCTCTTTTTATCATTAATGGGACAGTAAAAAACTAAATTTGAGGTTTACTAGTAACTCATCTTTCTCCGAAAGAGAGAGAGAGAAAAAAAGAAAACATTCCAGCTGTGTCAAGCGATTTTGTGAACGAGAAAAAATGCTAGAAGGTAAGCTTGGTGGTGCCACTGTTTTTAAGTGCCTGCACCAGCACTCCGTGGCATGATAGCTTTTAATGGCATCTGCTGGGGGCCTGTAGGATTAGTTTTGCTGTAAATATAGATTACATTTTATTCCAAGTTAGCCAGAGAATGAGCTTGTCAATTTCAATAAACATTAAATGTACTCCAAACATTTCAATCCACAATGTCATTTTGGTGTGCCTGCACTACTGTTTTGTGGGAAACCTAAAAAATGGAAATTCGACCTTCATTTCACTGCAACCAAACCACAATTTAAACAACTTCATAATCCTTAATTTTGAAGCACAACAGCGTGTACAAATATCAGGGTGGGTAGTATACACGATGCTCTACTAGCACTGACTCGCAAATCTTCTGATTGACCTTTTACCATGAAATTAATGAAAACTGAGTTTTGAAAGAATACTTAGTCAACTGAACTGGGGTTCCTACTTAGCATCCCTTTAAGTGGACACTAAAGTGAAACAATAAATTAGTTTATACTGATCAGCTGTACTCTGAAAACTCTGGTGTCTAATTTCACCGTCATAGGTTTATTAATAGACAAGAAAATCAATGTCAAAAGTTTCATTTTTAAGTTTCCCGCCAAAATCTTCCGGTGGTGACGTCACGGATTTCAAAGTGTTTTTGTCGTATTTCGGCTGCGTTGGTTTAACAAAATTTCCTGGAGTTTGGTATAGTCCCTGTCTCTTTCAGACGACAATGTACTTCTTTTTTACCAGTTAGGAACTACATGGGCCTTGGTAGACGCTGTCAAAATCTAGAACGTCACGGCGAGTGGTGCGGAAATTTCAAGGTGGTGTTGCTACCCGCATTTTCTTTTTGTGCGTTTCCGCGTCTACCAAGCGTCTTCTCGCAACAAGTGTGGTGATTTTGGTATCGTGGAAGAGTAACTTACTAATATGAGAAAAATCGCTTTTGTCTTTAGTGTCCCTTCAAGTCGAGTCAATAAAATAAGCGTACGAGTGCATACTTTGGAGAAGTGTAAATATCTACAAACCTTGTTTCATTTACTGCTCTTCTCTAACATGCTTTCTTTACACCGACATTACTGGGTTGCTGCCTTAACACTGTGCTTTTGTCTTCCTTTCAGGCTGGACACTTAAGCACCTACCGGTTTTGTGATAATGTCTGGACGTTCGTCTTGAAAGATGTCGAGTTCAGGGAGGTCCAGGAGCTTGTCAAGGCTGACAAGGTCAAGATCGTTGCCTGTGATGGAAAAAGTATGCAGCCATATTTTGCAACTTATCAATGCTGTGAAATCGAAAGGGCTAGTCTGTTTTGAATGCCTTCATGTAGCAGGGGCTGTGCTTATGCCTGGAAGATTCGAGAAAGCGCAACATTGGCATTTTATTGCAAAGCCCGCACACTAAATAAGCGTTGTTCTGACAGCATAATGCCTGTGCCGAGGAACTGGTTTATGCCCCGCCACGGTGGTCTAGTGGTTATGGCGCTCGACTGCTGACCCGAAGGTCGCGGGATCGAATCCCGGCCGCGGCGGCTGCATTTTCGATGGAGGAGAAAATGTTTGAGGCCCGTGTACTTAGATTTAGGTGCACGTTAAAGAACCCCAGGTGGTCGAAATTTCCGGAGCCCTCCACTACGGCGTCTCTCATAATCATAGCGTGGTTTTGGGACGTTAAACCCCAGATATTATTATTATGAGGAACTGGTTTATGACTTGGGAGTGATTCTGTGCAAGCATAAAAAAACCTTTCTTCAGTTGTGCACATGTGCTAAAATTTATGCCGAAACATGTTCATACATAGTGTGTCATCCTAACTATTGGTTCATGACATTGCAGTCGTGATTTTCATTTTGAGAGCGGTTGTTGTTGACTGATTTTATCATTCTCTAGACAATCTTTTTTGTGAATAACACGAGCGCTGAAAAGCATTATTTGGAACCGCTTTTCTGTTATAGGCATTCAAGCCAGCCCTAAATAAATGTGGATTAATTGTTCTCATTATCAAGTGATATCGCTACAGAGTTGACAGTGTAGCCTTACGTCACGATAGTGTCGATGTCAGTAGGTGCACCGTGCTAAAATCAACATTAATCGCAAAATAAAATATCTTATCATCATGTACTTTACCTTCATGCTTGCTCAGAGCTGTCTCTCTATCCAGGAGATTTGTATGGCAGAGTAAGCTCACCTTCGAAAATTGGTGTCGGTACCCCTTTAAGCAAGTTTTCTGGAGGAGGTGAACACCAATACTATTGAGAGCATGCTGTTAATCACAGCTGTCACAATGAATTTTCTCAGTGCTGCAGCTGGTACTTTATAATGGCACCCAGATATACTAGTATGCTGTAAATTTTAATCTTTTGTTCCTCTTTTGCCAGTGTTATGATTCACAGGCTGTGTGCTTTTTGTCTTTTGCAGATCAAAACCAAACATAGCTAGGTGACAGCGGGCTCCCTGGTGAAGGCAGCCGACAATCCTCTCAGCTTTTCGTGTGCACACAGCGGCTCTTGTGTATTCATCTTTGGACATCACCACCTTGTCAGCTTCTCCCTGCTTATGTAGATTGCTTGCCTGTATAAAGACATACTGAACATTGCACAGTTTGCTATAGTCTTTCATCAGCAATACGCTCTGGTGTTACAAAATGAGCTGTTGTGAGTACCTGCTAATGCTGTATATACTGTGTAAAATATGTGAGGACACATCTTTAAATCACCATAGACATCAACACATCAACATTCTCAGTCCAATTTACTTATTTTTCCACAAACCCTCTGTCCCATACCGAGCACATTTTTTGAAGGGTGTCAGCTTCTAGTTGTACATGCGAGATGAATACTCACACTGTCTTGGTTGCCCAGCAAGGCTGACCACAACAAAATCGAGCTAACCTTGTACATGAATGTCCCCAAATATTTTCTTCTTAGGGTTACACAAAAGTTTATGGCCAAGTATCGTCCAAGACAAATAGAAATAAACATGAAATAAGCTCTGCCATTGGACAGGTGTCGTAAGGTAATTGAGTTTCTCTAGCAGGTGAAGGCCACGGTGGGTAAAAAAACCTATAAGTCAAATGTGGCTGTTGCAAGGCGGTATAAAGTGGTGGAGTCAACAGTCAAGATTTCTGTGCACATGCTGAAGGGGTGTTGCTTATCAGAAAACGATAAAATGACAAAACGCGACCCAACTATCCTTGCTGCACACTTTCATACATGCCATTCCATTAACACAGTGAACAGGTTTCTTGAAGTATGTAGCTATTTGTATATTTCAGTGCTTGTCCAATTTTTATGTTGCCTAAGAAGACAAGAGTGGGTGGCCGTGAACTACTGCTGCTACACCCCAATGACTACTGGGCATCATTGAGTAAGAGTGCAACAAACACATGTAATTCTAAAAATTCTCTAAAGGCTGTTATTGTGGGAGCACTGTCCAATATATATTTTTGAAGTCTATAATTGAAGCACTAGCTAGGATTATTTAACAGCTTCATGAAACTGTAATAAAGAAGATAAAATTTTGAATGAATATACAGTTCTTTTCTGAAATAGTGTTGTTATTTGTGAAGCTGTTGATGTTCTCAAGTACGGAAAATTGGTCCCGTGGAAGTCCGCAAAGTGGAGAAAAATTTATGACCGAGACAGATTGCCGTCCATCCGTTTGTCACACAAAGCTGCAAATAAAATCCATATCACGAAGAAAGCTTCTCAGTTAAAAATTTTTTCCTTGTCAGAGATTTCTTAGAAAATTCGTATAAATTTATTTTGTAGCTTCATCTTACAAACAGGGGTACGACAGTTTTTCCCTGTCATGTCCTCAAATACCTAGTAAGCAATGTAAACATATCCAAAATTTTTCCTTTGCTGAATCTAATGAATGTGTACCAATATCAACGGTATTTCAGTGTTGAATGTGACTGTACATCAAACTTGGTGTAAGCAAAGAGTTAAACATGCAGCATAAACGCTGTCTAATACTCATTGAGCTTGTGCACACTGGTTGGGTGGTTGTTATGATTTAATTTTGTGGTAGGTGGCAGTATTTCTGCATGCCATGAATGATAGATAAACAGAAGTCTAAAATATGTAAGTACTGGCCCACAGCATATATGCTGACAACGAACCTTTCGTGTACTGAGGAACATGATTTGACACCGTTATGATGTAGTTTGACTTGAAAGTGATAATAGTGCAAGCATTGACAAAGCTTGTTCAGAACAGCTATTTTGTGAAAATTCAACTCTGACTTCTTAAACTTACGTCACCTCAAGAATTCCAACTGAATGCAAATGTGAAGTTTATACTTATATTTTCTCACGAGGATATGTCCCATCATATGACACATCATTCTGTCTTTCACCATAGTTATTCTACTGCTTTTTTTTTTTTCAACAGTGCACTTAATTTTACAAATTCTTTTTTTTTTTCTAAAAAAAAAAAGAACTCATAATATTAAGTGCACTGTTGTAACGTGAACGCATAACCTTTCTAAGTTCAAACTTCGATGTAAAACGCAAAATTAGGAACGTTTCAAAGTTAAAAAGAGACTCACTGCCTTTTCAATGCATATTTTGGTGGGACACTCTATAATAGTACGAACAAATTAAAATTGTTCAGTACTTGTAGCAGCACATCCGAGTATTTTGTGAATTTCGTGGCACGTTTCCCGCCAGCTGTGGTACAGGGCCCAAGCAAGCTATTAGAATTATTCGCATACGCATACAGACCTCGGTGCTGGCAGGCTCCTCAAAGCGAAGCAGAGCCATATTCTCAACAATTTGACATGACTTTGACAGTCACGTTGTACCTGGAAGTTGCATTTAGGTGAGAAAATGGAGGAACCGCAAAGTGCGTCGTTGAGTATAGGAATAAAAAATGGCGGCATGATTTCGGTTTCGTTTTTGCGGCAGCCTTTGCAGCGCTGTTGCGGAAGAATCACGAACTACGGAAGCGCGCATCGGCGATTTGGCGGGAGTTGTTAAAGAGATCGGACCAACGTGTTGTGTTTTCATCAGCTGCTGTAAAACGCTCCAAATATCGCTGATCACTATGCTTGATTTTAGTTCGTAACTATGGTGTTACAAAACAGCGGTCGGTTCAAGAATTTCAAGTCCGACAAGTTCTCGAAAGGCAGCGATGACGCCAAGAATGCGGGGTGAGCTGCTCGCTGCTACCGGAGAGAGTCTCCGGATTATCCGCAATTACGAAGCTTTGCATTTTGCTTTGCAGGAGAGAGGATACATCGGAGAGACGTCTGACAGATGCATTATTTAACGATGAGATTGATGCTAAGTTCGGATTTGAGCGTCATCGGGAAGGAACCGAAAGAATCGGTTGGCTGATAAACATCCATCCGGTACGTGATCGCCGAAACCTGAGCCTGTTGCATGCCCCAGCACACTTTTCGATTAAGGAGCTGCGTTGCGTATGATGATTTGCCGATGCATGATATCTGAATACTCCGATCGAAAAATAAGAACACAAAAAGCTGGACTTTAAGATGTGCAAGTTTGTGACATGGACTCGACTTTCAGTTAGCGGTACCTAGGATATGTGCCTGCGTTTTGCACGCAGCAGCTAGTTTAGCATAATCGAGGTTATCTGATGTGTTTTTAGCAAGCTTCTTAGATCGTTGAAGTGTTTCACAAGAACACACAGCGCAAACATGTTCTATGGATTGCTCGAACATGCCAGTGGCGTTAGTAAAACATTGCGTACAGAATTTCTGGCAAGGTTCTTCTTGCTGATTAAAATACTCAGCTATCTCCTGTATTGCGTGCCCTTTCAGACTGAGATACTGAATGAAGACAAGCGACTCATCAGTGCCGTTGACTACTACTTCATCGAAGAAGATGGTAGCCGATTCAAGGTGTCGCTGCCATTCGAGCCTTACTTCTATATTGCGACCAAACCTGGCTCAGAGCAAGAGGTCATCTCATTCCTCACCCGTAAATATCAGGGAACGTTGGCACGCGTGGAACTCTGCCCAAAGGAAGACCTCGATTTGGTAAGAAGTCGCAAAAGACTACATGTGGCGCAAATACTGTAAATATTTGCCACAGCACTCGTCTTGTGCATGAAGTCACACTGTTATGCTTAGTCTCCTCTTTTTTTAAATGTGAAGTGTTTATTGGGCTATCGGAGCCCAGTTTTAGGTCGGTGTCTGTATGCTAGCTTGAAAACCCCCACAAGTGCACAAAAAGCCACATTCACTGGACAGCATGTGCCTGGGGTTTGCATATTATCCCATTCCGAACCACCTCTGCAGATGCACTGGTGGATGACCATATTCTCTGCACAACTACACAGTAAAACAACAAATGGGGCATGAATGTCCTCAGTTAAAAAGTACACATCATTATGAGCACCACTCCTATAATAAGGAATATGCCTCCTTTCCTGGGGCCTCTGGTGTAGCGGTTCTGCTTGGTCAGCTTCACAAGTAACGTGCAGTCCAGCTTTGCACTATCCACCTGTTGCGGTAGCTTGGCACCCATACCAGAGACAGTATAATATAATATTGCCAAAACCGGGCTATCAAAAGTATACCGAGATGCTCGACATGTTTCGATTTCACCACGTGTGCATGGTCCCCACCAGCTGGATGCACGGTGGTGCCTGGTGTTGCGATGGTTCACGCAATCCTTTGTATTAAGTAGGTGTCAGTTACAGTTGAGTCCGCCAAATTTTTTAACTTATTCAGCAAGCCTTTGGTGAAACACCACGCACTGTCTCATTGCCCAAAACCAGGAACAATTCACTACCAAACTATGCTAACAAGTGGCCTCTCACTTTCTTGCATAAACATTCGTTGTTCTTATTACTGTGGTGGGACTTCTAATACTAAAAAAAAGTTTTTGCATATTTGTCAGAAGAGTCTGTTTTTTTACTGTTTTCTGAGGCTCTGCTCTTTTATACTATATACAAATGACTATGCCCGTGTGTTTATACTGTGACGGGTGGTATTTGAAGTTGTCATATTTTTTCTGTGCTGCCACATGCCTATAGCATGTGTAATGTAGTTTAAAAGCAGGTATACCTACTGCTTAAATTTGCTTGAGTGATACAACAGCCATATGCTGTCACATGTATAGATGGCAAAAGTTTCATGCTGCTTCCACTGTATGACTGTTGGGGTGCAGCTGACGTACAAGTTCTTATTTTCTTTCTAGCCTAACCACCTTGTGGGTCTTAAGAGAACCTACCTGAAATTGTTGTTTCTCTCGGTGAATGATCTGCTCAAAGTGCGCAAAGAGCTACTCCCTGCTGTCCGGAAAAATCAGGAGAGGAAAAGTTCATCAGTGGCACACGTCTTAGGGTAATCCTGGTTTTTTCTGACACTCACGATGCGAATATATGGGCTCTTCGTATGCTTCAAACTCTTGTCTGCTGTATTTATTGATATCATTGAGTTCACCTTCTGTATATTCGCCCCTTATTAATACTCTATTTGGAAAAACGTTGACAATGCATTGGGGCTTATGCACTACTTGCTTTTAGTCTTGCAAATGTTAAAATCATGCAAATCTTAGCATTGCATTTCAAAGCTTCAGCGATACAATTATTGAGATTTTTGAGCATCGTGGATGCATGCATTTCTCGTGGTCATAAGATTTCTGTTGAAATTTTTCTTTTTGTACATTGGTTTGTGCTTCTAGCTGCTCAGTGGGCTTAGGATATACTAATGAAACATAGCATTCCATTACTTGAGCTGCAAAGAAGATATAACACACTGGGAGTTCCTCTTGAACTTTTAGCGATAAACTGGCCCTAAGCTCCTCATTTTTGTATAATGCTATTATGTAGCATTACAGTGTACATGTACATAGCATTACATGTAGCAGTGCTATACATCTTGGCATCACCGTCAAAGTTGTGCAGTGTATTGCTTTGCTTGAAGATATGCATTAAGCTCTGTTTTTTTGTTGCATAATAGCCTAGTGGAATCGTTCACACGTGTTGCCACTTGACATGCACTCGGCCATGAGAGTCTGTAGACTGCGGGATCTCAGAAAACGTTGAATATATGAGCAGCTTGTGACCATAGCCAATAAAACCATACAACAGTTGTTGTTCGCATATAATAGTACAGGCTGGGAATTTAAATACTAGGCTGCCGAGATATTTAGCTTTTTCTCAGATCATAGAATCTGCAACCTCATGTCAATATAGGTGGTGATTGTGTTTACCCCTTTTCATTCTCTCCTTTCAACTGCGTTTTTTTTTTTTTGGTTACACATTTTATAGGACCGCCTTGACAGTATATTCATAGAAATATGTAGTAAGGTGTGCAGACACAAACACAAGAGATGAGAAACAAATGACGTCAGTGCCAACTATCATATATGTTCTCTGTTTCCCTTCTCTTTTGCCCATGCGTCTACAGCTAACTTTTTCGATGGTGGATCTATACCACCTAGCTGAACATTATGTCATTCTAATCTTGACTTTAAGCCTGCATTATATATAAGAAAAGAAAAAATAACGAGTCCTTGACACTAGGATTTATGTGTTGTTTCATAAGGAATGAGCTTTTGTTCACATTTTCCTGTACATTCATTTGCCATATTATTTTGTATTTGGAATACTGTCTGTGCTTCCTGTGCTGTGTTCAGTATACGCAGTTAAGGAAAACCACACCACTGATAAAAGGTTGCCTCATGTATGACAAGTTAACTACATGTAAATATAAATGGCACTGATATCGTGATTCACTTCGCTAACAAAAATTTTATTTGTTATATGCATTTCTTGCCAGGCCACAGTCAAATGATAAGTCTGAAGGATCGGCGTCAGCTAAAAAACTTGTGGAGCAGACTGAGAACATAGTGGACATCAGGTGAGCTACTGAAAAGATTTACCAATTTGTAATCCATAGGTACTTCACAGAGTTAAACTTCGTTATGTGGAAGTGGCATCTGATATGAAAATAGCTCCATTATATTCCAAAATTTGTTATAAATATAAATTCGTAACATTGCATCAATGGCAGGACTTCTTCATTTACTTTGTTAAGACGTGATATCGAGGTTCAGCTCTTAAATGAAGAGGAAAAAGAAGACCTCCAGTGCACCTGCTTATCTTCCTCCATCTTTTGTACCCCAGGGAGTATGATGTTCCCTACCACATCAGAGTTTCTATTGACTTGAAGATTTTCGTCGGCCTCTGGTACGCCGTGCGAGGGCGTGGCACTGATGCACCAGAGATCAAGAAGCGAGAGGACATCCTCCAAGTACCAGTGAGTGCTTGCCTTTCCATTCTGTACAATAATGCAGCACATTGCTTCACTTTCTTGAAGAAATGAAAGGGGAATTCTGTGGTTTTCTGCTTCATTGCTAATGGTCGAGAAGTTTCTGTTGAATAGGTGCAGTTTGACGTTGTTTGGTGGTTGAATTTAGTGGTGCGCAAGATTTTGAGTTCATGGTCATACAAAAAATGGTCGTGTAAAAGCACTAGTGCTTAAATATCGTAATATCATGTCTGTTTTTTGCAGTGCAGTGTCTTTAACCTCACAGCCTAGGTTCCTTATGATGCTTGCATCTGCTGGGCTCCAGATGGGTCATTGTTATTTATACTCATCAACATTGTGCTTGTACTATTGCACAGTTGAAGTACCCCGCAGTAAAGAAACGTCATGAAACGCAAGAAGCCCACCTTGTTGGCTTTCTCACTGGTTCATTTATGTAGTATTTTACAGAAAACAGCATATAGGAATGTCTCCTGTTCACAACATTTTTACAAAGTGATAGCCTTGAAGGAGCCTTGCAACACTCTTCGAAGTAGCCATCGAATGGCTTATGTTTATTGCCTTACGAACCGACTGCCGCAAAAATTTTTAGAATTCGTCGAGGACGAGCGGAGTTATAAAGATTTGTCACACACTGTAATTGTTTTCTCTCTTCTCTCGCCCCTACGAGCGCGCTGGAAGCTAAGTAGGGAGGGATGGCATGGGGAAAAGCAGCTACGTCACGTGCGCGTCATGGCCTTGAGCACTTTTTCTTTCTTTTTTTTTTCTTCGAATGCGAAGGCTACTTCCAGTGTGATCGCAAGCGTGCACGGGCCTGTGGTGGCCTCCAGTGGCGGTCGCGGTAACTACGCAGCTCGCGATGCTCAAATCAGCCAATGGCCGTGAACTTAGTTATACATGGTGCTGTCATTTGGGTGTATGGTATCATTTGTAGAAAGAAGAGGGAACGATTTCTAGCTCACTTTGAGAATTAATTGTAAATTCCAGGCCACCTGCTGTGCTATAATGTTCAGATCGCGTGTTCTCAGGAGCCTCGACTACCGGTCAGCAGCGTTTTCTGACCATGCTGAAAAAGTGTTGCAGGGCCCCTTTAATTAATAAGCCTTACTTTTACTGTGCAGGACGTCACCGTTCTGGCTTACGACATCGAAACGACGAAGCTGCCTCTCAAGTTTCCCGATGCTGCCTCAGATCAAATTATGATGATCTCGTACATGATTGATGGCCAGGGCTACCTGATTACAAACCGTGAGATTGTGTCGGCTGATGTGGAAGACTTTGAGTACACGCCAAGGCCCGAGTTTGAAGGGCCGTTCATCATCTTCAACGAACCAAACGAGGTTAGTTGAGATGACTTGCACTCTAAATTATGAGACGTGTAGTTTTATGTGAAGATTAATGCCCACAGTTCACTGTTTTAAGTGTGTCAATAATGTAATTTCACATTGAGATATAATACAAATCTCATTCTAACAAGAAAGAGTAACAATGCTTGCTTGAAAATTTTAAATTACAATAAATAACTAGTACTACTTGAATGGTGTTACTTGCCTGGAATCTTGCAGGAAGTTAGATAAGCTTGAAAAATGCATGCCTACAAGTATGAAGTTGAGCAGAAGGGCCAATTGGCCTTGTTTGGCATATTGAAGGGTAACAGTGTAGATACTGACAGGGACGAAGAGGGGCACACATTTGGTAAACATAGCGCTGACTTTGAAAATCAGCGCTTCATCCCCATCGGTATCTGCGCTGTTACCCTTTGATATCTAAAAATATGAAGAAGCAGAGTAAGGAAGCTTTGCTGACTTGGGTTTAGTAGTTATAGTGTGGTAACATTCTGCTGTAAAGTGTGGCTAAGAGTGCCGCCATTCTTTAATTTTCGGTTATGGCGATCCACATTGAAAATTATTGGGTGCGTACACAATAGTTTTAAAAGGTTTTGTTCACTTCGCAGTGCCTTGCAGTCTTTAGTAAATGCAATGAACTTCTTAATACAAAACTTGAAAAGAAATGCATGCTGTTTAGCTTTTTGCGAAGTACTAATTTTCATGTGTACACAGATTTTATTTGCTCTTATTATAGTAGTAGTACTGACACTTTTACCCTTCAGCTCTCACTGCTCCAGAAGTTCTTTGACCATATCATCGAGGTGAAGCCACTCGTCATTGTGACCTACAACGGTGACAACTTTGACTGGCAAGTTGTTTTCTCTCTGTATACTGCGCACATAGTTTCAAGCTTTCTTGCCTAGATGTGAGAGTTATACCGCTACCACGTATGCCCTTTCAATCCGGATCAAATTTTACTTGCATCAAAATGTTTGGAACATGATTAAAGCGCAAAACATGAGTGCATACGGAGGAGTCAACATTGGAAATTATCTTCAGTAGCACACATAGTGCTACTCATCAAAGCATGCTGAGAGCTACCAACATCATGTATTGGGCATTCTGCCTGCAGCTTGTTTGCTTAAAACAACGGAAGTGTTGATAACATTTCAGGTTATTGGTGTCCACTGCTGTTGCGGACTTTAACATCTCTCAGGCTGCGTTTGGTCGGGTTTTTATTTTTGTGCTGTAATATAGCCGAGTCATTCCTTTAAAAGCACCATATGTATGCCAAACACCCCTGTATATAAAAATACTTGTATTTTTTTTGCCTGAGTACCGAGTTTCGGGGCTTTCAATGGCAACATGACTTCTTTTGCAGGATGTTTGTGGAAGCACGTGCGGCAGTTCATGGTCTGGTGATGAACAAAGAAGTGGGCTATGCACGTAGCCGCGAGGGCCACTACCTGAGCCGCCCCAGTGTCCACATGGACTGTCTGCACTGGGTGCGTCGCGACAGCTATCTGCCTGTTGGAAGCCAGAACCTCAAAGCTGTGGCAAAGGTATGTTTGTCTCTAGATGCCTTCCTTCCCTGCCTTTTCTTTTTCCGCTCACTTTATTTTTCGAATTCCTTTGCTTCTCCATCTTCTCTTCAGCCTCCCAGTTGGAGATGATGGTTTAGCTTTTCCTTTCTGTTTTACAATATTGAAGAAAGAAAAAGAATGGTGACAAACGGTATCATAGAGAAGCGATAAGTTTCCACTAGGCTTGTGTGAATATTCGAGCAGTTAGAATATTTGAACGAATGTTACAGTATTCGAATTCGCTTCGAAACAGATTTAAATTATTCTAAATTTCGAAGTATTCGAAATGAACGAATAGACATAAACCGCATGTAACCTCCTGTAAAGATGGTTTCACTTCAGCGGAATACACCTTTCCAAGGAAAATCCGCACTGCCACGGAGCCCCACTTCAAGGTTAAACGAACATGTTACCCTCATATCGATTCATCATTTTATAAGTTTAACAGCTTATATGCTCCGGATTATATGCTCTAAGTATAGTAAATTTTAAAACTTAACATATTTTACAGCTTATGACTGGCATTCTACTGAAAGTCAAATCCTGCTACTACAGTCGAATCCCGCTATAACGAATACCGCTACAACGAAATTTCCGCCACAACGAATAATTTTCGATTCCCCGTCAGCCGCCCATAGAAAACAATGCGAAAAATGTCTCGTCACAACGAATACTTTTTCTGGATATTTCCGCTTGAACGAAGTTTTCGCAAGTGCCACCACATAAGGAAAAGGAGCTTGCCTAGGACTGCCGCGAAATTCCGCTAGAAACTCGACCATTTCTCGTTGCCAGAGCCGTGCGGCCGCATCGCAAGACCCGTGTCTTCATCGGAGACATGCTTTCTGCCACCTCACGCACATCCCGGTAAATTTTTCGCCATTGAGATGCTCGGCGACAGATCGTCCATCCGCCATGATGCTGCCGGCGGGTTTGATGCGTGTGCGGGCCGCGGAAGAATCGTTGATGAACTCCCGCCATTGTTTTGACGTAGCACTCAAAACAAAACTACTGCTCGTCGTCACAAGCCCTGCGATCGTGAATGACACTCATGGCGTTTTGAAGGCACACGCGCCGCCAACGCGCACCTAGTCCAAGCGTAACTGCATTCTGCCGTAACCGCTGTGAATACAAATGCGGTCGTGTCGACGCGATCACGGGCGACCACGAAAGTACGCGCGCATCCATCGAACATACGCGCACCGACTCAATGCAATGCTGCGGCCAAAACCACGGTAGACGCGATCACAGATAGCAACGACGCAGTTCTGAAGGCACACGCACGGCCAGCGCGCACAGATTGAAAACGGAACTACCGTCGCTACCGTTTGCCGGAAGCGCTGCGCAGAAAACCGCGGCAGAGACCGCGGTCGCTATCGTCGCGATTATCGATAGTGAATATGCTGAAGTACGCAGCTAACACACCGGAAGAAAGATTAAAGGCAACAAAGTCGTAAAACGGCACGAAGCGTTTCGACTTTCCTTTCTCTCGCTTATGACTGTGGTAGTGCGGAGCTTCGGCACTTCGTTTTCACTTAGCCTCTACCGAACTTTGGCACGCTCCTTCGCGCTCGGCACGCTTCGAGGGTAGCCTGCATATAGTATTTGCTCGTGTATAACCCACGTGTATAACTCGCCTATTGACGCAAAGCCGCCTTCATTGCGTTACCGTGAAGCCAACTTGCGCAACGAAATTCGCGTATAACCCGCACCCCGAGTTTAGCGCTAAATTTTCTGTATATTTTGTGCGTGTTATACGCGAGAAAATACATTCCGACGGTGTGCGGCCAAGTGCGTCCGAGTTAGCGACAGTTAAATGCAAAGGACAATGCATGCGCTTGCCGGGACCAAAGGACGAGTCATGATCATCAGATCTTCCTAACTTTTGTGGTCTATAGATGAAATTTCGCTGCAACGAAATTCCGCGACAACGAACTTTTTCGCGCGTCCCGTCAATTTCGTTGTAGCGGGATTTGACTGTATTCAAAGTTGCTTCCACTTCCCGTTGAACCAAAAAGAATGACATTTGCACATGCCTTGTTTCAATTTAAAAATAATATTGTAACGACGTGGGATCGACGAGGACACGGAGAACGATAGGCAAACACGCTTTATCATTCAGAGAAAACTGCCACGTCTTCTTCGTCCCCGCGATGGGCCAAAAACACTCGCGCTGCTTCGTTGCCGTCGCCACTGGCACATACGCGCGGCATTATTCCCCCTTTAAAAATAAACATCGCCCCGATGTTCAACGTTCAGAAAGCAAGGTAAAAAAAAAAAAAGAAACTGCGCAGTTAGTCACTGCAAGTATGGCTTCATCCGAAGCACGTGAACAATTTCAGGCGAATGCTTTCGGCGCTTTGAGCTCTGAGAGCCGTCCGGAACAACCTCGTAGTTGACCTCACTGATGCGTCGGATAACTGTGTAAGGTCCGAAGTATCTTCGCAATAGCTTTTCGGAGAGCCCACGCCGCCGAATAGGTGTCCAGACCCACACTTTGTCGCCCACGTTGTATGTGACGGGTCTGTGTCGGAGATTGTACTGTCGGCGTCATAGCCTTGTTGTTGGTTGATTCGCAACCGGGCAAGTTGTCTAGCTTCTTCTGCTCGCTGTGTAAACTCTTCAGCGTCCATCTCATTGCCATCATTTTCGTGAGGGAGCATTGCGTCTAATGTTGTCGTAACTTCACGGCCGTAAACGAGACTGAAGGGTGTCTTCCGAGTGGTCTCCTGACGTGCCGTGTTGTACGCGAACGTGACGTAAGGTAGAATGTCGTCTCAGTTCTTGTGCTCCATATCTACGTACATGCTTATCATGTCAGCCAGGGTCCTATTGAGACGTTCAGTCAACCCGTTGGTCTGGGGATGATACGCCGTTGTTTTCCTGTGAGCGGTACCACTGAGTCGAAAAACGGTGTCCAAAAGCTCGGCCATGAACGCAGTACCTCTGTCGGTGATAACTACTGCAGGAGCACCGTGCCTTAAAACGATGGCTTCGATAAAAAATCGCGCCGCTTCATGTGCTGTTGCCCGTCGTAAAGCGCCCGTCTCGGCGTATCGGGTGAGGTAATCTGTGGCGACGATTATCCACCTATTTCCGGTAGCAGACGTTGGGAAGGGGCCCATAAAATCCATGCCGATTTGTGCAAATGGTGTTGTCGGCACTTGGACAGGCTGCAACAGACCGGCTGGCTTGACGAATGGCGGTTTGCGACGCTGGCAATCGAGACATGTCTGCACGTAAGTTTTTACGGCCGCAGCAAGTCTCGGCCAGTAATAGTGTTGCCCAATCCTCGCCAATGTCCGGGTGTAGCCCAAGTGACCAGCGGTCGGTTCGTTGTGGCAGGCGTGTAGGACCTCACGTCGAAGCGACGAGGGAACGACGAGTAAGTAGCTGCTGCCAGTAGGTGAGAAGTTCTTCCTATAAAGTACGTCATTGCGCAAGCAGTACGACGTCAGCCCCTTTGCGAATAATTTCGGCACGCTACTGGTTCGTCCTTCCAGGTAATGAATAAGCGGTAGCAGTTCAGGATCGTCCCGCTGCTGTTGTGAAAAAGCGGCAGTGTCAACGACGCCCAAAAAGGCCGTGTCGTCGTCGTCTTGGGCTGCTGTCTCAACAGGAGACCGAGAAAGACAGTCGGCATCGGCGTGTCGTTTTCCTGATTTGTAAGCAACAGTGAAGTCGAATTCTTGGAGCCGGAGACTCCATCGTGCGAGACGGCCGGATGGATCTTTCAGATTAATTAACCAACAGAGTGAATGGTGATCGCTGAGAACGGTGAACGAGCGACCGTACAAATACGGACGGAATTTCAGAACTGCCCATACCATGGCGAGGCATTCTTTCTCGGTCGTAGCGTAGTTGGCTTCTGCTCGGGACAGCGTCCCACTAGCATAGGCGATCACCTTTTCACTGTTGTCCTGCCATTGTACGAGCACTGCTCCAAGACCCACGTTACTAGCGTCTGTGTGCAATATCGTCGGCGCGTCTTCATCGAAGTGGGCGAGCACGGGAGGCGTTTGCATGCGTTGACGAAGCTCGTGAAATGCCCGTTGCTGGTCTTCGCCCCATGCGAAGGGGACGTCTTCCCTGGTGAGCTGTGTCAATGGCCATGCGATGCGCGAAAAATTGGCAATAAACCGCCGATAGTAGGCACATAGTCCCAAAAAACGTCGCACTGATTTTTTGTCTGATGGGGTAGGAAATTTCGCCACGGCAGCAATCTTATCCGGATCGGGTCGGATCCCTTGGCTGCTGACGACGTGTCCGAGGAATTGAAGTTCGTGAAAGCCAAAGTGGCATTTTTCAGGTTTCAATGTAAGACCGGCTACGCGTATTGCTTCGAAAACTGCTTCCAGTCTTCTTAAGTGTTCATCGAACGTAGCAGAAAAGACAATCACGTCATCGAGGTACACCAGGCAGGTTTGCCACTTAAGTCCTGATAGTACAGTGTCCATTAGACACTGAAACGTTGCTGGCGCTGAACACAAACCGAAAGGAAGAACCTGAAATTCATAAAGTCCGTCGGGCGTGACAAAGGCGGTCTTCTCACGGTCTCTCTCATCCACTTCAATCTGCCAGTAGCCGCTTTTCAAGTCCATTGACGAAAAGTAGCGTGCGTTTCGTAGTCTGTCCAGGGAATCATCAATGCGCGGCAGCGGATACACATCCTTCTTTGTGATCTGGTTGAGCTTCCGGTAGTCGACGCAGAAACGCAAGCTGCCGTCCTTCTTTTTTACGAGTACTACAGGCGATGCCCAAGGACTGTTAGATGGCCGAATAACGCCATCTTCCAGCATCGTTTTCACCTGCTTTTGAATTGCATCACGCTCCTTTGGGGCAACACGATAAGGATTTTGCCTGATGGGTCTGGCGTCAGAATCTGTGATGATGCGGTGCTTTGTGAGCGGCGTTTGACCAACTCTTGATGTTGATGAGAAGCAGCCGTGGAACTTGTGGATCAGCGCAAGAAGGCGGTCTCGCTCGATGGTCGATAACGTCGGACTAACGTCAACAGGTGTCGGTGTAGTGATAGGAGACGCTGCCACCTCCTCCACTAGATGGCAATCTTCAATTTGCGCGAGTTCGTCGAAATAGGCAATGGCAGTGCCTCTAACAATGTGTCGGCGTTCCTTGCTGAAATTCGGGAACAAGAGGTCAGCGCGTCCATCGATCACATTGATGACAGCCCTGGCAATAGAAATGCTGCAAGTGAATGCTAGCTCATTGATGTGTTCAGCGATGCCAGTGCCGCTCTGCAGGCTCTCGCAGTGCACGGGTACGAGGCAGCAACTCCGCGGCAGCAGTATGACGTCGTCGCCGGCGATACGTAATCGAGGTCGTTGGTTTTCCTCATCATTAGCAGTGCGCCAGGTTGTAGCGAACGTTACGCTCCTGTCGCGGATGTTAATGACAGCCCCGTATTCGCGCAAGAAATCCATTCCCAATATGAGCTGTTTACAGCACTCATGAAGGATGACGAGGGTGGCGACGAAGGTGGAACCAGCGATTAAGAGTCGGGCCGTGCACTTTCCAACAGGTGTCATTAACTGACCTCCGGCAGTTCTTATATTGGGTCCGTACCATGGCATCTTTACCTTCCTTAGTCTGTCGGCTAGCTGTAGGCTTATTATGGAAAAGTGAGAGCCAGTGTCAACAAGAGCTGTCACTTGATGGCCGTCAATGTGGACGACGAGGTCAGCGCTGACGACGTCGGTTACATCGGCAGCTGGCGCATTCGTCGTATTCGTCGGTGTGCTCGTCGTCTTCGGCTTCGGCGACTTCGAGTCGTTCGTCTGTAATGCGGGCTGTTTGGAATTTCGATGATTGGCAACCCCACCCCCGGAGGTCGCTGCGTCTAGTTTCCCCGTCGCGGGCTAGGGGACCTGCCCCTAGTGACGTCGGCAAAAATTCGACGATTCGGTGAACTGTACCGCGCAGGAGATGGAGAACGTGATCGGGGCGTCGCTGGATTTTGTGGCGGTATGTCGAGAGGAGCGTCGTTGTACGTGCGTCGACCGTCATGCGTCGCGTAATCAGGGTGGGGAGGAAATCTCGAGTATTGAGCGTCGCGATAACGGCAAACTCGATAGACGTGCCCTGCTTCGCCGCAATGGAAGCACACCGGTCGACGGTCAGCGGTACGCCACAAATCGGTTTTGCGACGCTGGTAGTTCAGTGAGGATTCTCCATTGAACCACGTTGCGGTGTTTGGATGTCGGCCATACGGCATTCTTCGTGGCGGCGAGATCGGCGAGGTTGGGAGAGTCGCCGGCGATGAGATCGGCTGTGCGAGGGTTGGTGGTGGTCTAGGCATTGGAGCCGGCGGCGTCGAAGGTGCGATGACTGGGCGTCGGACAGCATCAGCGTAAGTAAGATGCCATCGCACCTGACACTGCAGAATCCTATGATTCCTGAGTGCTTTCATGGTGAAGCCTATGAAGACGCCCAAGACTGGCTGGACCAGTTCGAGCGTTGTGCGAAATACAACCAATGGGCCACCCCAGAAGCCAAGCTTTCGAATGTCTACTTCTACCTGAAGGACAACGCTCAGACGTGGTACATCAACCGGGAAAGAAGCTTGGCTACTTGGGACGACTTTCACACCCAGCTGCTTGACACTTTTACTAGTGTGGACAGAAGGGAGAGTGCACAACGTCTCCTGGAAACCCGCATCCAAAAACACTCGCGCTGCTTCGTTGCCGTCGCCACTGGCACATACGCACGGCAATATTGTGCAGGTTAGTTCAGTCGTGACAAATATGTTCATTTTTTTTATAATATGTGATATACGCTATTCGAATTCGATCCAAAATTATTCGACCAAATCACTATTCGCTTCGAATTCGATTCGAACCTAAAATTTACTATTTGTACAAGCCTAGTTTCCACTATAAGTCGCATTGCTTGGATTTTCAATTCTGATGATGTCACTTATGTGTCTAGCATTAGTCTTCTTAGCAGCACACACGAAAACGCTTCTAGGAGAGCAGATGCTGCCCTGACAATGAGAAGCCTTCGTGTCGAAATGTTGGCCTCGTTAGCATTTCTTCTCCAATGAATTTCCATCACTTCAGGCCTCCACCTTTTCCTGAGCCTCTGTCTTCCTTAGCAAACATTTAGGTGTAGTGAAGCTACACCTAAATATACGAAGTAGGTGTAGACATATGAATGACAGGTAAAGCTTGTGCTACCACTAGCAAGCCTTTTGTTGTCGCAAAAATTTGACTGAGGTATGCTGTAGAGTGTTTTGTGGTCGCCACACCAGTTGCATTGTCTTAACTTTGCAGGCAAAGTTGAGGTATGATCCTGTGGAATTGGATCCTGAAGATATGTGCAGGATGGCCACTGAACAGCCACAGGTGAGTCATGCATGTACTTCTATGTAATATATCCCAGAAAGGTATCTTTATTTGAGCGTGTTCACAGACAGTAGGATTAATATAAAGTTTTTAAAATTAAGTGTGTATGTGGATTCTGATGCGCCGCACTGAGATGAATATTGCTGTGGCAAAGTTCAGGTGCATTGCCTAATGACTGTATTGGCCAAGTTGAGAATGCATCAGTTTCGAAATGAATACTGTTTTAATATTGTTTGATACTCTGTTGATGTGATCTACTTTTACTGCAGGTCCTTGCCAACTACTCAGTGTCCGATGCTGTGGCAACTTACTATTTGTACATGAAGTACGTCCACCCGTTCATCTTTGCCCTCTGCACTATCATCCCCATGGAGCCTGATGAAGTAAGGGCAACATATTTGTTGAGAGTAGTGTCAACTATAAGCTATAACTATAGCTATAACTATAAAGTATAACACTGCATGAGTGTGTTCTGTTTGATGTGTGTTTGCCAGCGCAGTCGAGTGCACTTATAATGATGTCTCATAATATGCTGCTCGTGATGGCCAGCCATTGTAGCATTCATTTTGCTTTGATCTTGTGCCAACATAAACCTTTTATGGTAATAAACTTACTAATATAGTGACACAGTACTTTGCCTTTGAAAAGTTATTTTCTCTATCAAAAAAAGTTTTTCTCGAGAGTTTACAAAAAAAAAAAGGATATACAAGTATGTATGACAATTAAATGCTTTTTAAAAATATTCTTTAGCTGAAATACAGCACAACTTCTTTTCATACATTTTTGATAAAAAGGGTGTGAAAAATGCACAACCATCCGGGAAAACAAGCAATCTAAGCTCACTAAAGAATGTTGCAGTTTTGCCTGATAGGTGATGTGTTGATATTGGGATCAAGGTATTTTACTGAATCAGAGGCTGAGTCCGAGCTAGTTGGTACACTGACATTTTCAAACTGGTAAGCGCACGAAGACGACACAAGCGCTCTGTGTGTCATCTTCTTGTCCCCGTCTTCGTGCGCTTACCGGTTTACAAAATGTCAAGTTACTTTACTATTGCACAAAATAAGGCTCGTGGTATTATGGGTAGTGTAAATTGCAGTTAATATCAGCTTACTAACTAAGGTTGTGCGTAATGCACCTAAGGACATGAAGAAGTGAGCGTTGGGCGAGTTGGTATTGCATTCCAGATTGCATTTTGCGCGAAAAAACACGAACACGAAGGGAAGGACTACGAGACGTCTCATAGTTCTCGTATTACTCGTCTCGTAGTCCTTCCCTTCGTGTTCATGTTTTTTCGCGCAAAATGCAATCTGGAAGGTAAGGACATGAGAACAGAGTTCGCTTGAGGACCACAAGTATTGATAATTATGACACTGGTGTAATGAGGAGCACCAGCAGGAAAAAAAAACCTGTGTGCTCCTCCCAAAGTGAATGTTCTGTGCTGTCCCTTGATTCAACATTTCAACTACGCCACGTCTCCAGGCAAATCAAAGCCATTAGCTTTGCACCCACAGATCACATGGCCACCAAGACATCATCAGTATAGTAATGCGTATGATATGTGCGCACATTGGCAGTTGCCACCAGAAGTTCGAACTCATTGACGCTGTGTGTGTGCTTGACTGCAAGTACATTCAGGTTTTCCTTGAGACTTGTGCTTGCTCGACGCTCTTGCTTGCAGCTGTCGTGCAGGCCAATGCAAGCACAGCAATCCGAATAATTGCAATGACTGAGTGAGCCATCTTCGTGCCCATGCGATTTGTGGCCAAGCAAGCAGTGTAAGGGGACGGCACATAGCTTTTAAACTTGTGCAGCCACTGTGGGCTGCTTTCATTTCCACAAGCAATGCACACTAAGACTGATGTCACTCAAAATAACACCAAGTAACTACAGCAAGTTTTCGTTATTGCTAGACATGTGTGAATATTCAAGCACTTTGAATATTCGAACGAATATTACATTATTCAAATTTGCTTCGGCGCGGATTTAAATTATTCGAGATTTTGAAGTATTCGAAAGGAATGAATAAACATGTAAACTGCATGTAACGCCCTGCAAAGGTGGTTTCACTGCAGTGGACGGGTGCTGTACCGTGAATACACCTATCCAGGGGAAATCCGCACTGCTGCAAAGCCCCACTTCATGGCTAAATGAACATATTACCCTAACATCGATTCATTGCTTTTTAAGTTTAAAAGTTTGTTATACGGGCTTATATATAACTCTAAGTGTTATACAGGCTTATATAGTACTAAATTCTAAAACTTAACTTATTTTACTGGTTATCACTTGCATCCTGCTAAAATTCAAATCCTGCTACTGTTCAAAGTTGCTTCCACTTCACTTCAAACTAAAATGAATTGAATTTGCACATGCCTTGTTCCAATTATAAAAAATATTGTAAAGGTTAGTTGGGTCATCACAAATATGCTCATTTTTCTTTATAATATGTGATATGTACTATTTGAACTATTCGATTCGAAATTATTCAACCGAATCACTATTTGCTTTGAATTCACTTCGAACTTAAAACTTACTATTCGCACATTTATATTTATTGCTTATTAATAACATGCAGTACGGTTACAACGGTACTGCACTGTGCGTACCGTCAAATAGATGCGTGATTAGTAGGAGTGTGCGAGCAGTGAATTTTAGAATCGAATACAGTTTGAATAGTTTTCGATTAGTAAGGCAATTATTTTCAAAGCAGCTCTAGACTACTAAGGTAACAATTTCCAAAACAGCCCAAGAATTCCGCAGTATTTTAAGTGAAACGAATATCTACAAGCTTTCACAAAGGAACATTACGATTGCTTTGAACCAACAAAAAATGCCCCCGTTATTTTAACTGAGGCGAGCTTGTATACAGCAGCAACTAGAACGTTCGACATCTTTAACTGCAAGCTGAAATATAGCAGTGACTACAGTATTTAAGGTGGCACTATGTTAACCACTTTTAAAAAAAATAATGCATAAATATTAAGCAATTTTCATGAGTAAACATCATCATGATAATAATAATAATATCTGGGGTTTAACGTCCCAAAACCACGATAAAACATCATCATGAATGTCGCGCTGAAGATGGTAAATTGATGACTCTGTCGCTTTGACGACACTGAAGTTTTAAGCAAGAACGCCTTTATCTTGTGATAAACGTAGTGTCTGTCGTTATTCCCGTCAGGACAGGGCTGCATGCATCTCAGCAATTCAAAGATGAAAACAAGAAACATACCCCTTGCTGTTCCAACATTTTGTTCCTTTGAGCATTTTTCGTTGTTGCTGATTATTCGAAAAATATTCGGTATTTCGAATATGCACTGTTCGATTCGAGGGCTGAATTGAATAGAACGGTATTCAAACCGTTATTCGAAATTTTAGAATATTCGCCCATCCCTAGTGATTAGGCTTATTATGATAGGCTTTTCGGCTCATTCGGCAAGCATTATCAAATCATGAATGGTAATCTACCACTATCCCTCAAGAGGAAGGTATATAACAGCTGCATCTTACCGGTACTTACCTACGGAGCAGAAACCTGGAGACTTACAAAGAGGGTTCAACTTAAATTGAGGACGACGCAGCGAGCGATGGAAAGGAAAATGATAGGTGTAACCTTAAGAGACAGGAAGAGAGCAGAGTGGGTCAGGGAACAAACGGGGGTGAAGGACATCATAGTTGAAATCAAGAAGAAGAAATGGATATGGGCCGGGCACGTAGCACGTCGGCAGGATAACCGGTGGTCATTAAGGGTAACTGACTGGATTCCAAGAGATGGCAAACGTGTGAGGGGGAGACAGAAAATTAGGTGGGTAGATGAGATTAAGAAGTTTGCAGGTATAACGTGGCAGCAGAAAGCACAGGACCGGGTTGATTGGCGGAACATGGGAGAGGCCTTTGCCCTGCAGTGGGCGTAGACAGGCTGATGATGATGATGATGATAGGCTTGGCGGCGATAGCTCTAAATGTGATGTGTGATGGTTTGTGCAGTGATGGCGATAGAAGAAAGGGCACCAGCATTTTTTCGTGCCACGGCCTTCATTGGCGAATGACTACAGTGGGGAAGCTGCTGCAGTGGGCTGTTACTGCTCTCAGTTGTGTGCGCCTCGCGGCTCCTCTTCTTCATGTGGAATTTAGGGGTCGGAAAACTTATATGATCGTAGTTTGCCAATATAGTACTGAATGTTGCTGCCATACTTTCATCTTTTCCGGTAACGTGTTAACTGTTGTCTTTTCTATGAGATTCGGAATGTTGGCGCTGAAAAATCGCATGAAATGGGAATGCATGAACAAGGTTCTACTGTAGAATGCTTCTGCTGTATAGCACAGAATTCGAGGTTAGATTCCATAGACTCTAACATAGACTGAATGCAAAAGTACTCGCGCGTTGAATAAGCTGTATGACCGAAACTTTATTTGGAGCTATACCTTATGGTCTTCCTGGCTATAGAATGTTGAACAGCACTTGAAATTGAGTTCCTAATATAATTAGGAGTGTTCGATTGGAACCAACCAGGATGGTCTCAAGTGATTACATTTTTGACCCCCTCTATATTGTACAGGTTTTGCGGAAGGGCTCTGGCACGCTGTGTGAGGCACTACTGATGGTGCGGGCGTTCCATGCCAACATCATCTTTCCCAACAAGCAGGAAGCCATCCTCAACAAGCTGACAGATGATGGCCACGTGCTTGACCAGGAAACCTACGTGGGTGGTCATGTCGAAGCACTCGAGTCGGGTGTCTTCCGAGCAGACCTACCTTGCCGCTTTCGTCTGGTCAGTGAAAATGAAAGCTTTGTTGGTTATTGATGTTGGGCATGTGGCTTCTTTCCACTAGGGCAGGAGTGTGCATTGGGATGGTTGGCGTTAAATACGACAATGTACGAAAGTGTTCACAAAGGCTGCCGTATAAAGTTTGGGCTCACATTTAATGGCATGTAATAAGCATCCCGCCAATGTTCATTGTAGAGAGTAAGTTTGCAACTACCCAGCAAACTACCGTACTGCAACTCCTGTAGCCAGGAGGGGGGTGGGCCTAGGGTCCCCCACCCCTTCCCTTTGAAATTCTGATGGAGGGGGTGTTTTACTGAAAATAAATAATGAAAATAGGTGTTTTTATAAAAGAGTCAAGTCCTGCAGCAAGTGCCCTTCCCACAAAAAAATTCCTGGCTAGGGCCTGGCAACTAGCGTATGAATTTTGTA